>NC_092821.1:143731958-143964458 GCF_023375885.2 Dermacentor andersoni | reverse complement strand
AACAACAAAAAATATCAACTTGGAGTGGTGCCACCTGTCGTGGACGATGCTACGTCACACGTGACGTCAGTAAATAGCTCATTGCGAGAGTGCAGCACAGAGGAAGGTCACGTGTATATTACAACTTGTCCGTCAGGTGCACGTGGTTCAAATTGAGCAGCAGCAGCGGGATCTTCGGCTGCAAATGTTTGTGCAACAAAGATAGATATTGGCCGATAGAAAATTATGATAGACATCTAAGCGAATAATCTATCATTCGAGCTCTAATATTTCCCTTTACTTTTGTTTTAAGTAGCGTTTCATATCTCTTACTGGCAACATTAGCTGATGCCATAGGTTGTTAATTGAATGACAACAAGCACGTCGTTAGCCCTCATGCTTAGTTAGGATTGCCCACAGTAATGCAAGCTCAGTTCTTGTTACTTCACTACCGGAACTATTGCTACGGACAGTTACCACAATGTAAGCAAGCACGCTATAACCGCTAACGGCTTACCTTTATAACGTCTATTCTCCGGAAACCCAAGGCAGCTGAGGAATGTTACTGCTCCTAGACTTGGTTCTTATTAACAAATGGTACGTTACGAACCTAAACAACAATTTTCTTTTCTATAAGTATTAATAAGTTGTAAGGAACATGTGGAAATTCTGTGAAGTGTCATGATGCTTTTCGCAAAAGCAGCTTGTGATTGCCTAAACATAGAGGCGAAGATGTAACATCACGAGATTGTTTGGCATGTGAATGGTTCATCCTGTATTTTCATGTAATCCGACGCTATTCTCAGTGAGTAGTGTACGTCACCTGCGGAAACAGAAGCGTCTCGGTCAAATTAGTCTTATTTTCACGGAAGCTGCAAGTAAGAATATAAATAATACAATTTCGTGCAGTTCTGAATGCACCTAAGTTCATATTCGTAATAAATATTTCGCGCGTTCCCTTCAGAAATAAATCTGCGAGACATAGATGGCATAAGGATTCTCAGGAGGCGACAGTAGGTCAGCCACACCTCCTTGTTACTTGGCTATCCCGACTGTAGCTATGGGTAGCACGGTAGCTCGCATGGCAGCAATAAGGCCAGAAGTGATGACACAATGGGACTGAAGACATCGTCTGAGTAGGCGGCAACTAGTTTCTGATGTTAGAACAAGGTTGGAAGTACAATTTGTACCAGGGGTTCCGCTTTCACCTAAGGAGCCTAAATTTACTGTTATTCACACGCACACAGATGGACCATATTACCATATTACCATATTACCATATTACCCTTCTAATAGTCGGGAGCACTCACGGAGTACACTCAATTCAAGTCGCAGCGCATTCTCAGCTACGAGATATAAAGCAAACTACGCTGCAAGAGTTATGTCTTCCGGAAAATCATCAACTTTCACCAAACAACTTTTCTTTTCGTTGGTATTTCTTGCTTAAGGAAAAGGAAAGAAAGGGAGAGGGCTCTTAACCACCCCATACGAACAACGTGGAGGTCTCTCTGACTAATGTGTCCTGGGACATTGCCTCAGCGATGAAGATATAGACGTTCAACGTGACAAAAGAAATTCGGTGGAAGACTTAATGCCCTCCACGCTGAAGTGGCCATTTCTCATTCATGTTCAGCTGTCTCCGCGGAAACTTACGGCAACTGAATATGCAAATTAGGAGGCTTGACCCCGGCGCTCTCCCAGAAAATTGCCTCGAAACAGCTTCCTTCGGTGTTTCTTTCTGAAACCCGCAGAATGCGTTATACGATCTGAGCGAGCACGTTAAGAGTGGAGATTTTTCACCGATGCCCTGTCTTGCATGGGGAATCGCATAATCGTTGCCATGATTGCGGAATTCGCCGGCGACCTATCATGAATTCTCCTGCACCACATAATACGCTAATATAGTAACGGCCTTCGTGGTTCATGCACAAAAAAAGGAAACGAAACTGCGCTGAGATACCAGCAACAGCGTGGCAGTTGCCCAGCCTAATTTTTTTTTTTAATTGAATTTTCGAGAAACGCAATGCCATTTTTTTCCTTTAGTTTGAGCCTTATGTTAGTACGATTCACCGTCTCAGGTTACTTGCGTTCAAGGCGCTATGCCTCAACCTCTAGCTAGCTCGAATACGTTTGCGAACTGTCACGTTCCGTGTTGATATTCCTTCTTGTAACTTTGTGCACGGTTCCATTGGTTGATCCTTTTTCTTGGTTGCCATTCTCAACCAGAAATCTCACACCATACGTGCGCAATTCCATATGTTGACTTTTTTCTTTACATAGACAACGACGCTGCTTGCGTTCTGCTCACTTGCGGTGCGAATGGAACTACGCTTTGTTGGCATGCCCTGCGTAAAAAATGTTCCAAGAAAGTACCTATTTCAAGTAATAAATTCTTACGGCGTGCGTCATCTCTCTCACCCTGATACACTGTTGTGGCCTCACGAACCAAGACACATCTGTGTCGCGCGAAAAGTGTCACGCACATTAACATGCGCGCGACGCTATTGTATGATTTCTGGGCAGTTGCCACTTGACAGACCGCTTATAGCTTTTTGAAAGTGTTAAATACTTCTTCAGTCCTGCGCTGCACATAGTTGCACTGTGAGATCACATGCTTAAGCCTCTTCTATTATTTGTTTTCGATCTCGCGCATCAATCTATGAATAAAAAGAGCTCTTCACCCCTTTGTCCAATATTCGATAATATTCGCCTTATGTGTCGAGAAGCAAATGACACTTGTGACTAGTCATGTCACGCCGTCGACGCTCAAACAATGTGGGTGTTAACCGAATGGCAAGCTGAACGTGTAATGATTGCCGATATTTGTATACATCGGATCTTTGTGGGGTTTTCTTAAACAGACTTTTCTTGTTTCATTTAGATCGAGCTATGATGACACAATGCAAATGAAAAAGCCAATCAGAATAAACGTCCACTAAAAAAATTTTATAACGATGACTCGAACGTGTCGGTTGCACTTCTGTTACGTGAAAACTGTTAGTCTTGGACTGCGCGGAAATGTAATGAAAGAGCAATGTCGCAGAATCCGAAGTACTATGGTAATGCCCCACTGAATTTTGCTGTACACAACCGAGACGTTGCGTCAAGCATTTTTATAGCCTCCACTATGGATTTGTTAACGGTTAAATTTCAGTTTGTAGTGGTAAAGGAAATTCCTGTGACATCCATAGAGTAACACAGACAAACTTCGAAAAGCATTGCATGTGAAAATGAAGAAGGGAAATGTTTATTTTTCGATGCCTTTACTTATATAACGCACATGCCTTCAGAAAATCGGCAACTTCGAAAAATCTTTGCTATTTACAGCCATAAAAAGTTGTTCATTGATTCTCTTTACTGCTAGATTAAGATGAAATGCAGGACAAGAAATCGCATTCTTCTTGTACAATATATATTTGTTCGTTTTGGTTGTTAAATTAGTTAAACGTTATAATTTTATATGGAAAAACCACGGCATCTCGCCGAGCAGAAGACGGCGAAAACTGATTCTAATTGAGGCAAGACAGCTGTATCTTTGAATTTCATTTTTTCCATTCGTGCTCTACTAATCAAGCTCACAACGACACATTCTGCTGAAATGGTCAGCTTTCCTGTATTGACACTAATGGAGCACCACCCCCGCCTGAGTTCATTCACCACTTTTCACCAGTGCTTAGTCGGGCCCCTCGGTTATAAAACTTATAAAAATCGGGCTTATATAGACTTATAAAAATCGGGCCCCTCGGTTAACCCCCTTTCTTCTCGTTTATTACATAACGAGTGTCTTGAATCTGGCAGCAATGATGCCTTCAGGTAGCATATGTGGGTTTACTGACCAGTTGCCTTCGCCCAAAAAGATCACGTTCTCGTCACGCCTGCGGCAAAAAAAGGACGTTCCACGTCCGCCGCCAAGGTCTGTGAGTGCTGGCGCTGGCCAACACTCCCAGGGTTCTACTAGTACACATAAATACCCAAGAAAGTGGATGGGGAAACGTCGCCGCGGTAGCTCAATTGGTAGAGCATCGCACGCGAAATGCGAAGGTTGTGGGTTCGGTTGCCACCTGCGGCAAGTAGTTTTTTCATCCACTTTAATTTCCATTAATTTATCGTTTCTTTATTTCATTTATTAGGCACAAGTAATTTCCCCTTGTTGTCCTTGGTGTCAGTGTTTGTTGGCTTCTCATGATATGACTTATAAAAATCGGGCCCCTCGGTTAACCTCCTTTCTTCTCGTTTATTTATGATTCACAAGTATTCTGCTCACTGCGCTAGATTTTTAAAACAGATCTACCTAACTCCCAAAGGCAAGCGCGTCCTCGTGAATAGCGATGCTATTACGGCTGCGCCCCAGTTCACAACAGGCTTTCTCTGCTAATCGATAACGAAACCACTACTGCGTGTAAAGCCACACTTCTCCTCGAACTCACCGCTAAGTCCTCTTGAAAGGGTATGACAATTCAAATTCTTTAAGCTAAAAAAAATCGAGTTCGAAGAAGGCCTGATTCTGCGACCACTTATCGGGCCCGTGCCTAGAAAACGTTCTCCGTTTTCTTTATAGGTGAGTTGCCCTTTCGATGCTTTTTTCCATTCAGTCGTTTCTCCGACGAAGGTCATCTCACAAAGTGGCTTTTCAAGTCGGTGCCGAGCAAAGTAGTCTTGGCCACACGCCAGCGAAGATTGCCTCAAAGCACTTTAATCGAAGGCTAATTCCGCAGTGGAAAAAAAAAGTTGAATGCCGAATGGTTCGTGCTGTTGAATTGCTTCTCCCAGCACTGGCCTCCCCACTGGCCTCGATGCAAAGACTACTTTTTTCTTGCTGTATTGCTCGGAGCATTTAATCGATTGGATTTGATGAAACGAAGAACCGTGGGTTGACGAGGAGCTTTCACGCGCGACGTTCAAAAGCTGTCAAACGGCGGTGACGTCGAAGAGCTGAGCCCCAGGGCGAGCTAATAGCACCGCAGCGAAGTAAGAACGCGGACGCAGATTTTCTATCGTATAATAGACCCTACGCACTGTGAGATCTCTTCGGGGCGCGTACTGAGCGAAGTCAGTCCAAAGAAAATGTTAGTACAGCCACTCAACAGCTTCAACCAAATTTCACCGCTCATGAACGTTAATTAAAAAAAAGTAAGAAACATTGGAGAAACAGGTCACATGCATATTGTTCCATTTTCGGACAATTCTTCTTTACCGATAGATTTTCGCTGAAAATTGTCCCCTTACATGTGCTGAGCGACACATCACAACTGGTCGCAACCGTATTTGTTGATACATCTTTTGCGCATTATAACACACTGATTTCATTGAGTGCTCTACGTCCGTCATGTGACAATTTCAAAAGACTGCGGGAAACGCTTATTTGTGTTTTCATTAAATTGAATTTCATACGTTTTTTGTGCTTCGGGAACAAAGAAAGGCAAGCGACAGCGGTTGCAAGAATACTTACCGTCTCTCCACCTCCTTCACCGAGTACAGAGAGCAACATCACTTTATCAACCAGTAAAGAAACAAGGCTGCCAATTCTGGTTTTAAATTTTGCAAATTTTCATTATAGTCCGAAATAGTAACATCTGGAGGTGCACGTTAAAGAACCCCAGGTGGTCGAAATTTCCGGAATCCTCCAGTACGGCGTGCCTCATAACCAGAAAGTGGTTTTGGCACGTATAACTTTTTTTAAAAAGAAAGTGTAGCATTTAGAAAATAATGCACACTTCTAATATCGCTTGATGAGGCTAAAGTCGCGCGGCTTCTAGTTCTGTGCGCAAGCGTACATCGCCCCAATGATGCCAACTCTTGCCCCTCTCTTATTCTCGTTCCAGAAAAAGCACCAAATAAGTAAATAACATGTTTCTTGAAATATCTTCCAGGTACTTGGTGCAACCAACGTGGGAGCAGATTAAGAGGACACAATTGACCAAAACAGAGTGTATAGCTGCTTCATATTTCATAGACCAAGTAGAGGGATAACCCTTTCAGTCTAGCCATGGTATATATCTTTGGGGGGCCTCCACCAGACATCTTTACGCAAAGACAAGGTTCTCGACGCAGCGAACGCGATTCAGTGTATAACACGGAGAGCGAGTGGCAAGTAACGATCCCGGCCCTTGCCGGATCCACGCCACTTGCCGCTGCACTGCATGATTGATGATGCTCGGTGGGGATCATCCAGTCGCTGCGGTGTGGCACGCCGTTGTGAAAACTCGAACTAGAGGTGCACTCGACAGTGGCACCATCTATTGGCAGGAAAGTCGGCTTGATATTCTGCTTAATGGTCTGCTGGTTAGGTATAGTTTACCTTAGCGGCTGGCACAAACATAAGAAACAAGGGCAGTCTAGCTGCGGGCGAGTGTAGTTGGGTGCCAGCCGACCAACTGTGGAAGACAGGGCTGGCGGCCTAGCTATGCGAGGTAATAGCGATGGCCTGCATGTTTTATCGATAGTTTCGAAATCCGCTTGAAACGTGCCGTAGTTTCACTTTTTCGCAATACTTTTATCTGTGCTCTAATCAGTTGTGTCAACTGGTACTGCATCCAAAATTAAAAAAAAAAGAGATTGACTCTCCATCCCAACCCTGCGGAAATGGGTGGCCAGCGAAGCTCTTACAAAACCACTCAAAAATCGTCGACGGGGAAATGAAATGTTTTATTGTTCTGCCTAGTCTTAGCACGACACCGTTGCTGAGTTTCGACGCTCATCGTATTCAAGTTGCTCTTTCAGGAGTCTTTGCCTGGTCTGCCCGTAGCGGTCTTGCAACGAACCGAGTTGCTAGGCAAGTCTCCGTTCTATATATGACGTTTAGTGACGTCACTCACTGATTCGTATGCTGCTGTTGCCCCTATCCCACTGGAGCAGCTTATGCAACCGTCATCTTCACTGGGAAACACATGCATTGTTCACAGGCACCTTATCATCCATCATGCGATATTGACGCTTGTTTTGTGCTTTTCTTTATGTTGTATGACTGTATCCACTTCTTTTTCGGCTCATTTTTTTTTTACTTTCTTTCAGATGGACACAAATTACGATCAACTAGAGGCTAACATCTTCGCTGTAAAAAAGGCTGGAGATTTTGCTAATGACTGAAACAAAACTGGGTCAACAACTGTCTCAACCGGTGGGCTCAACCGTATCATACTTTATTCAAAGAAATACCAGATTATCATTATTACAGGAAAAAAATTTTACCGAAAATATTTCAAACGAGAAAAATTTGTTGTGCGCTTGAGGGCAAATTGAATTTCCTTATTAAGTGTCAAATTATGTGGGACAAAGACAGCTTACCATAACTCCAGTACTTTCTTCACTGTCACAAGACTTGGAATAAATGGTTGATGCACGTGATTTTTCTTTATTTGCAAACAATCAGGGCATTCTTTTACCAATTTTCTTTCGACAATTAGCTGCTACATAGCTAAAACAGTTTAAAGTACTCCTCTTCACGAAGGAATGGTCGGCTATCTGGTAAAATTCGATTTATACCTGGGTGTTGCACACAAATGCCAGTGAACAACTCGGAAGATCTAAAACATAGCATCCTGGAGTACATTTAGACCGTAATAGAAAAGTGTAGAGGTCGTTTTCAATATTACGCAGGTAGCGGTCATCATAAAAAATGAAATTGATGGTTTGCACACAAACTGGAAAAAAGTAAGTAGAAGCTGATATTTTTATTTCAGGAATAAAGAAATCTTGACATTGAGACCAAACATCACAAAATTTGATTGTAGCTGAGGCGGCGCCGCGCACATTTTTAATTGTTCTGATACGCAAACAAGTTGTTATTTACAAGCTCTTGAATTGGCACGCAGTCTAAATGAGAATTGTATTGCTAGTGAAAGCATGCGCCATCATGCATGTAAGCGTGATCACTTTTTCTGGCATTCAGACTCTGTGCGAACCCCATGTTTCATGTTGCTTTAGAAATGAGACAATATTTGACATTCCATTCAGTATTCAGTGTTCTTTCAGTATCAGGTACTCATGTTCGATTCAATTTGGATGCCTTACTATTCAATGAGCCCTATATATGATCATTCGTAGAAACAGTACTGCTTGGTTTTATGTAAATATCTTCCTTTGTTCGCACATTTGTTCCTGCGGACGCGGTGATAGCGGGTTTACGCACAAGCTCTCAGATACGTTAAGCGTGTTTGGTGGCCGTATGTATCGCCACGTTGCCGTGGTTCGCATTCGAACTAGCCGTTCTCGCATCTTTCAGGCGTGCAGTTGCGTTAGGAATTCGCTTACTCACTTTACGCTTACCTACTTCGTGAGTAAAAACATCCCACACTGCCGCCTACACTTCACGCCTACTGCGTGAGCAGAAACATTGAAGAGAAGACAACGCGTTTCCTCCAATGTGCAGGCAAACGCCACAGTTTCGCACGCAAGGCGAACTGCCACTATGAGCACACAGCGTGCACAAAGTAATGGACCATCTGCAGATCATTTTCAAGATACGGCAAGCGCGTCTACGCATGGCCATGCACAGTACACACGTTCTTTTCCTCTTTAAACATGTTGGACCAAATGGCCCAAGGTTCCCCCCTCTTGAACATGTTAGTTTCTTCTGCGGCAAAATGCGAGCGAGTAATTCTTGCTTTCTTACCCATTATATCATTTTCTTATAGACTGACTTCGCAAAAAACTGATAGGACTCCCGGTTCTGCCATGATTGTCTTGCTATAAGGCTCGCTCATGCCACCTACAATTACATTCTATCACAAATCATCTGTCGTGCATTTCCAAGTGTACTTGTCAGACTCCTGTCACGTAGATCCGCTTTGTGGCGTGAAAGGCAGCGGATTGCAGAGGTCTTTCATAATTTACCACATATCCAAACCAGTTTGGATAAAGGTTGCCTTCGCGTGCGTGATGTCCATTGAGCTGGCTGTTACTCAAGTACAGCGGTAATTGCAATCAAACAGGACGTCGGCGGACCAAATGCCGGGTATACGGCGGTCGCATTTTAATGGGGGCGTGCAGTAGGTGCATGTTAAGAACCCCAGGGGCTAGAAATAATCCGGAGTCCCCCACTATGGCTTGTTTCATAACCGTATTGGGGTTTTTGCATGCAAATTAAAACCCCAGAAATATTTTTTTATTTACTGCCTTCAGCGTTTGAAGTGTTAGATCTGTAAATCACCGCCAACATGTATATACAAACCAGTAGAGAAGATTGTCTCACATGCAAAATGAAGGCTGAGTAGAGAGAAAGAGAGAGAGCGAATGGCAAAGGAAAGACAGGGAGATTAGGCAGAGATTATCTCCGGTTGGCTACCCTGCACCAGGGGAGGAGCAAAGGGATGCGATAGGGGAAAGAGAGAAGACTAATTAGAAAAGAAAACACACACACACACACACACACACACACACACACACACACACACACACACACACACACACACACACACACACACACACACACACACACACACACACACACACACACACACACACACACACACACACACACACACACACACACACACACACACACACACACACACACACACACACACACACACACACACACACACACACACACACACACACACACACACACACACACACACACACACACACACACACACACACACACACACACACACACACACACACACACACACACACACACACACACACACACACACACACACACACACACACACACACACACACACACACACACACACACACACACACACACACACACACACACACACACACACACACACACACACACACACACACACACACACACACACACACACACACACACACACACACACACACACACACACACACACACACACACACACACACACACACACACACACACACACACACACACACACACACACACACACACACACACACACACACACACACATACACACGTTGACAGACTGTTTCTGTGGGCACTGTCACGAAGTCTGCGAAGGCCTTCCTAGTGCTGCGCAGTGTCACCGCCCCAATCCTACCTCACACGGTGTACATTCACAATTTGTCGCAAAGTTCCGTGTCTTTTAAGTAACGCAGCAGCGCCTTCATAGCGGACCGCGCTGACGTTCGCGTGGACCAGTTTCCAATGATGTCGTAAGCAATAGGCAAAAGTAATGACCTAAAAAACACACACAAACGCTGTTTTCATCGTTCCGAATTACAGAAAATGCGTCTCCAGACTATGCAATTGCTTTGGAACGGATTTGGTGGGACACTGACGTGTACGCCATGTTCATGCATTCGAAAATCCTTTGTGCCGTAAATGTCCGAAGCCCACATATTCTCGTACATCGCTGTGGGCCACTTTTCGAGGGAGGCTCTGCAGCAGCAGCACTCGTCGTGCACGGGCCTCCGCCATTTGTATACTTGTCGCTTTTCTTTGACGTTACGCGAAAGTTTATTTTTAGGTTTTCATATATTGGGGTTTGTCTTACACAAACAATGTCGTCTCAAACTCCATTTGTCACAATTCCCATTTTCAAAAGACCATTATTGGACGAAAGATCCCGACAAACTCGTCTCTTCCATTTCGAATGAGATACAAATATTTGATTCGAGGCAATCTTCCTTGCACCGCTAGTGATCAAACATAGGACCGTGTATGATATCGCGTTTCAAACTACACCAAATAAACTTTTCTTGCCATAGTTCATTTTACATATCATACAGGTCAGTAAACGGAGGCCTTAGCAGCTAGAGCTTCAAAATCAAAAATGCATGGTGTTTCTTTCTTTTCGAAATGTTCCCAACGTTTTCTTTCCAGACTGCAGTGTAAACTCAAAGCTGAAAGTAGACGTTTTGAATGTCGCGTCTAAAGTTTTTTTTTTCTTTACCAGCTGCTTGAAAGTCCAAGTTATACATTCTGTTTTGCGCAGAAACTGATGTACGAAATCGAGATATACCCTTTCTTTTCTCAGAACGTTTCATCAGCCAACGGCTATTCAAATAACGCCCCTAGATGAAACCATTACTTTAGCGTTATCCAGCATTGTGGTTTTCTTTATTTGCCTGAGCTGTTCGCAGGCTACTTAACTAAGGCGAATGATGGGAGCCTTGTGAAATCTTCAGTAGCTGTCAGACACCCGGGTGCTAACTAAAGCTTCAAAGAATTGTATATTGATACGACCGCCTGCTCTCTTTTACAAGCAAGCCGTGGCAGCTGGAATGGTAATCAAGCTTCTTCGAGCTGGCCGCTTCGAGAAAAAAAGCACACACACACCCATGACACCCGGCATGGTGTTGGTACACTTGCCGCCCGCAGAAGCGTGCACATCATGGCATGTGCTAAAAATCGCTCTTTATGCGTTCGAATGTGTGTAGCATTCCAAAAAAATGCACCTGCATGCAGTTGGCACACTCCACATATTTCTCACACCCTGATTCTGAAATGAAGACTGCAATGAAGACCGCGCATCGGAAACGATGGTCACCAACCCATTCTGCTTTGTTATCCAGGTCCTGCCCGGCCTGATGTAAGTGCAACCGCCTGTTTTCTGCGAGTTCCCCGGAGTGTCTGTCATTCTCAACGGTGATACCTGCACGCAGCTACAAGCACGTGGCGACTGGATGAAAGTCAGTGGAGCCATCCTGCTGCCTGCCCGTATGCCCCGGCTTCCGGAACGGCGGAGCACGTGGACCATTAGGCGTATTTAAGGAGCACGACATCGCCGATCACCTTCAATGGGCTTGACAGCAGCGCATCGGAAACGATGGTCACCAACCCATTCTGCTTTGTTATCCAGGTTTGTTCATACATGCCTGCGAATTGCTTCCGCAGCGATAACCGCTTTTTGGGTGCTGCGGCCTTGCCCACTGTGTGTTGCAAACCGTCGATCATATGTATGTTAGTTTCCAACAAATTTGCTAGTTTGCTGTGACATTGAACCCAACCGAGCTCCAACGCAAGAAGAAATGTTGCTTCAGCTTCTTTCGGGTCAAAGCAATATGACTGTCTCGATGAACGCATTACTAACACAGCAGAGTGCTCTCGAGGATAGGTGGTGGTGGTGATAACTTTATTGCACACAGGGACAATTTGCGGTTTGACTGAGCGAATTGCCAACCTGGAAGCCAAGTTATCATGCCTTACGACCCTAAATAATGAAGTGAGTAATCTAAAAGCAGCTGTAACTGAACTTGAAAAATAAAAGTCATACATGTTTAAAAAGATTGATGACCTAGAAAACAAAAGCCGCAGAAGTAAATTGCTTGTTTACGGTTTGAAGGGGAAGGAAAAGGAAACGCCCGTCAGTCTTCAGAATATGGTAAAGAAAGAACTCTTCGAAGAAAAATTATAAGCTGAAATTAATGGTATCGAAAAGTGTCATAGATTAGGAAAAAGAACAAAGGACGAAATTGCCCTGTAATTATAAAATTTCAAGACTACAGAGACAGAACTGTAGTTCTGCAGGCATGCACAAAGCTGAAAGGAACTGAATTTTCGGTGTCAGAAGACTTTTCGAGCCGAATTTGTGAGATAAGAAAAAAGCTCTGGCAAAGTTGTTCACAGGAGAAAGCTAACGTCGCTAAGGTCAAACTAATCTTTGATAAGATAGTTGTTGATGGCTATATGTTCGGGTGGGACGAACAGAAGGAAGAGCACTATAGTAACAATAAGAAGAGGGAATGACCGAGTAAAGTCGCGAAGCAAATGTTCACATTGTTAAATGCTAATTGTCGAAGTCTTATCAACAAAGCTACACAACTTGAGCGTTTGCTTCTTGCACATGACGTCGAAATAGCTGCACTCGCCGAAACTTGGCTATGTAGCCCATCTTTGATAGTCAATTTGTACCAGAAAACAAGCGAGTGTTTCGTAAAGACTGCGATCGAAGTGGAGGAGTAGCGATCATATTTAAATCGTGATTGCAGATCTTCAAGCTGCCTGATAAGGACAGCGCAGAGGGCATGGTTTGTAAATTTTACAAAAACAATATTTGTTACATTCTTGGAGCCGTATATAGTCCACCTAACTCGTCCGTTAAGCTGCTAATAAATCAAATAATATTTGCAGCGCCATGTGAAACCGAATGACAGGTTAACTTTAACTGGAGATTTTATTCTACCTAACATACATTGGACAACTTTTTCCCATTCTAATAACATCATTGAACAAACTATGCTTGATATTTGCACTGCATTTCACCTGCTACAAGTAGTCAAAGACTTTACTAGAAGCCACAATGAATCAGGTTCAATTTTTGATTTATTTTTTCTAAATGGTACTATTAAAGAAAGAGTGGAATGTAATGTAACCCCTGAGATCTCTGATCACCAACCTGTAATATTGACTTTGACCAATGCAGGCTTTGATTGCACTGGCACTTTCCAGACCTTTCCTAGCTTCTCTCGCGCTCACTATGATTCCATTATTGACATGCTAGACGTTTGTTATGATACTTACATAAAATGTAATTGCAATGTGAATGATTTGTGGCTCCTTTTCAAAGGTATTGTTTTTGAGTGCATTGAACGCTTTTCACCAAAAATTGCTAAAAAGACTGCAAGATGTAACCCGTGGATCACGCGAGAGACGCTACGCTCACAGCGAAAACTAAAAAAATGAAAAAAAAATTGTCAAGAGTAGGAAGCTGTTCGCGAGCAAGCACTCATGAAGAATCCGAACAACTAAAGCAGCAGACTGCCCGCGACAAAGAAAAGTACTATTATACGGAATTGCCCTCCTTCATCAGATTATCCCCAGAGAAATTCTGGAGGCAAATAATACTACGACCGCGAACAACTGACGCATTCACAATAAATGGCAAATCTGAGTGGGGTGATGCTTTGGTGTGCACGGCCTTTAACGATTATTTCAATTCGGTATTTACGCGAGACGACGGCTCTCTTCCGCACTATTCCACAAATCTGCCTTCAGTTCATGATATTGTGGTTTCCGAGGCAGGTGTTTTCAATCTACTCCTGAAAATTGATGTAAAATAATCTACTGGGCCAGATGACATTCCCAATGCCTTCCTGAAACGTCATGTAGAGTGGTGTTCCAAATATTTGTGCATCTTATTCATAGGTCATTAAATGAAGGCTCATTACCGGATGACAGGAGAACGACCAGAATTAAGCCTACTCATAAAGTTGGAGACAGAACATGTATTCAAAATTACCGTCCAATATCTTTAACGTCAACCGCATGAAAAATTTTCCAACACATTATTTTTGAACATATAGCTGATTTCCTTGACCAAAATACCATTCTAACCGATGCACAGCATTGCTTTAGACATGTATTTTCTACCAACACCCAGCTAGTGAAAGCTATACGTGATTTTGCAGTGGCAATAAACAAAGGAAAGCAGACTCACGCTGTATTTGTGGATTTTAAAAAGACAATTGATAAGGTTTCGCATAATAAGCTTGTTCATAAGTTAGGTAACGTATTAAAATATGATAAACTACTTACATGGATAGCAGCTTATTTAAAAAACCACCGCCAGTTTGTGCCAATAAATAATGCCTCTTTTAGTCTACTCTCCTTTGATTCTGGCGTTTTCCAGGGATCCGTTCTCGGGCCGCTCCTTTTCTTAATTTTTATAAATGACATTGCCTCTAATATGTCAGTTACTGTGAGATTTTACACTGATGATTGTGTGTTATACCAAGAGATTAAAAATACTAAACATCAAGATAGGTTAAACAACGATTTTACCAAAGTAACATCTTGGTGCGATCGATGGCAAATGCCTGTTAATTACTATAAAACAGTTTATGATAAACAAAGCAAAGGAAGCGTCTCCTGTTTAACTATACCGCTAACGATAATCACCTTTCAGAAGCGAACAGCTACAAGTACCTAGGACTTCGAATTTGCAATAATCTCTCCTGGACGGAACACGTTGATAATTTCAATGCTAATGGCCTCCTCAAACTCTTTTTCCTTTGACCTGCCTTGAAACTCACTCAAAGTGTACGTTTTCTTGCATATAAAACCATTATTCGTCCCATGTTGGTACATGCTGTTATAATCTGGGATCCTTTTACAAAAACTAATACTGATAAACAAGAAAGAGCGCAAAAGAAAGTAGTACAGTTTAATTACAACTCATATGGTCGTACATCTATAACTAATATACATACTCAAAGTGGTTTACTTCCAGTCTCTGGTAGAAACCGAATATGTCATTTAAAATTCTTCTTTCAAATAATCAAAGCAGAATAATATATCTACACGTCCAATATTATATCGTACTCCTCCGGATATGACACAAGACAATGGCGCAGTCTTACAGTGACTCCATTAAACGCAAGAACTAACTCCTATAAGTATTCCTATTTCCCAGGAACAATCACAGACTGGAATAGTCTTACTATTGGTGGAGTATCACAAACTTCACCGAAAATGTTTGAAACCTATCTTTATATACCTTACATTTGTTTGTAACTGTAATATACCCATGTGCTACGCCTGCCTTTTCTTGTATCTCTTTCATTTGTGTTCCTTGATTCATTGATTTTTGAATTTACTGATGACTTTTGGGTTGCCTTTGTTGTTTCTTTATCTTTTATTTTCCATTCATTTCCGTTTCTTGATTGCTTGATTGTTGAAATTACTGATGATTTTCGCTCGTTTTGAAATTTGTTTCCACCAATGTTTACATTCCTATTGTATACTCACCCTGCACAGGTCTTGTAAAAGATCGCAGTAATAAATAAATAAATAAATAAATAAATAAATAACAAATGTCGCGGAGGTGCCAGTGTTTGTTGGTTTCTTATGACTAGATATATATATATATATATATATATATATATATATATATATATATATACCGCATGAGGTATAAAATACATTTTTCTGCACATTCCAATTGCTTAGTTTTCGGTTTTCGCGAACTAAGGTGATTCGAGGTTACGCTTTCCTGCCTGCGCATTTTTGGTTTCATTCGCATTATTTCTCTAGAATCGAGGTTTCATGCAACTGTTGGAAACGTTTCGATTGTCACGCGTCCTCGACCTATCGTCGATCCACAACGCTGTTCAAAAGACGGCCAACAATGTGCATGCCCCGAAGCGAATAACACTCTTTCATATTACCTCGTACAATATGCCTCATACAATATACGTAATGTGTAAGGGTGTCCTGCAACACTGGTAGCAGTGATAGCTAATAAAACTAGCACTGAAACCATAAGAAATACGAAATTCCTTGCGTTTGTTCAGTGACTCTGGTAAGTAGACTTCAACACATAAGGGTGCGCAATGCCACCTGTATTACCTATTTTGCCAAGCGCAGGTATACGCGAACTATTTATTTATACTACACCTTGAGTGAAAAAAGAAAGAAATGCTTCGCTCATATCACTGCAGGTTGTTTGACCAGCGTGAATTTCTTCTATATCAATCCCCACCGTTGAGACGCAGGGACTTTTTCAAGTGCCACGTGTAAAAATATCCACTGCCCCCTTTCGTTGGTCTCTAGAGCCGGGTTCTCTAGTGCTTCCACTTTCGAGTGGCAATATATCTGACATTGGTGCGCCACTTGAGAGAGTGTGCCGGCTCACCGTCGACGCCAGTGCAGTGTTATCAGTGCACAGCTACCGGAAGCCGTTTAAATTACGGTCTTCAGGTCGTGAAAGGCCACCTGGGGTGTGCGAGGGGAGAAAGTACTGCCCTACTTCCGCAGCCGCGGTCACCGGTCAATAAAAAATAATTGTGCAGTGCTGCCCCAGTAGAATACTTTCCTAAGCTTCCCCAAGTCTTTTTTTTCCGTTGGTGAGACTATCCCATTTTTTCCGAACGGATGGCAGGCATCCGCTGCTGTCGAACGTTGCATCTTGATTCTGACAGCTCCGATTATTATTAGCCGAATGAGCGTGGTTTGTCTTTTAGGCACGGGACAATCGAGCCCATTGCAGCAACGTAGTAGGTTGTGAAGAATGTGGTGGAGATATTCGCCCGTTGCTTCATGCCGTGTTCGTCTGCACCACTAAGCCAAGACGAGTGTTTAATCTGCTCAGTGCGACAGCCACCCTAGTGCGACCACTAGCAGCATTAGGATGTATCGCCTGTGGCGCTGCTACAATTTTTGTTGCGACTTTGACGGCGTGCTTGATAGAACAAAATTAGCGCGGATATTTCACGGTCACAATAATGAGGTTGAAGTCGAGTGATAAGCGAGAGCTGGTATCCTTTCTCCTAGCACGCAGTTTGGAGCAAGGATTTTTTTGCCATAGTTAGAATATCAGGATGTTAGGTACCAGTGTCCTCCAAGAGCATCACCAAAAAATTAAAGAAAGAAACATTGGCAGATTAAGAAAACTTGTGCTGTCTTTTCGCGACAAAGCTCTTTTGTGGCGGACAAACTAAATCCGAACAATTTTTTGCGACTTAGATGTAATGCTTATCTTCTTCAGAAGGCAGTTCTTGGGTCACCAGAAGGTAAATGCAGTTTTTTTTTTTTTGTGCTAGTGTTACACAGCCAAAGAACGAAAGCCGCCAAAAAAGAAGGAAGAAAGGACACCATAGCAGAGCCAGTACGAGCACTGAGGGGCAACTAGTGTTTTACTTGAGGAAGCAAACTTTATGACCCGCAACGAAATCTACAAGGAGAAAATCAAAGTAACTTTGTTCCTGTTTTTATTTCTTGGCTTTATGGTGGATCACAAGTTTCGTCTTTCGCAACGGACCACACCAGCTGGCGGTCAGCACTTGTGCTCATCAGTTACCTCATCCTGTGTTCTGCCTTCCTTCGTTAACATTAGTACCGCGAAAAATTACCATCTAGTCCTATTCACCACGTTTCCTTATAAGTTTTGCATAACCCTAATTGAAACTTTTGTGAGCGCGTCATCTTAGCCCGCCAGACTGTATATCACCCGTACCTCAGAGGCATTCATTTCAGTGCACGAACTTCGCGTTCAATCGTGGCGAATTACGGATATAACAAAACCTGCTTTCCAAGGCTCCAATAATTTTAGATATGAAAAAAATCCTCCCAAAATCTACTCCTTTTTTTCAATTTAGTGGCCCGTGACTGCGTAAAGAAAAGACATCAGTTACACGTGTCTCATACTTTGTAGTTTCTTACTCCGATATACAAGACTAGGCACACTAGTCCGTTTCGCAAAAAGTTTTTTTTTTATAGCAGTACCGCACCTAGTATCGGACATCACGATGCCACGAACATAGCAGTGTCGCTTTAGTTTTTTTTCTGCTACACACTGGTCATCGGTCACCACAAGATGGCACAGGCGGCGTTCCGCAGCGTGATCCTCGAACGCGGCACCTTTCCACAGGACATCGCTACAGTTTCCGTGCTCAACAGGTGCGGCACGTTTGGCGCGAGTAAACGCACACATCTCGAGTATGCCCCCAAATCCTTCTTTCCCCCGCACAAACAGCCTTCTTGCGTCCAACACGAACCATTGCCCTTCCTCCTGTCCCCTGTCACACGCTACTCTCATTCTTTTTTCTTAATGCCCTTTCGTGTATTTTTGCACAAGCGATTGCAACGCTCGTGGATGTTGTGGAGAAAAATAAAGCAAAACGTGACGGTCACAATTTCCTCTTCGAAAGGCATCGCGCTGCCCGATGTGGCCAAGAAACGAATAATCGCTCGATCGCGTTCCGGTGGACAAGCTTTCATAGGGAAATATTTGCGCCGATTTTCCGAGATGAAGGGAAAGGCAGCCCAGGCTTTTTTTGGTAAGCAAGCTTTCCCTCAGTAACGAACGCGGCATATTTGTGGCCCTGTTGCTACAAGCGCTTCAAAGGCGTCTTTTTTTTTTTAACGTTTGTGCAGCTCAGGGATTCATTTATTACTTGGAGAGGGAGCTTAGGTTGAGCGAAGAGAAAGGCGCGTGGCTGAGGGTTCCCGTTGATTTATTCTATGCTTTAGGAGGCTGACTAGTTATAGGAGCAGGGTGTCTTGCTGGTCTTGCTGAAAAAGATCGCATTTTTTGGAGTGTACGTCGTTCAGAGTTGCACTTGACACAGTTAATTGCCCGGCTTTTTTTTTTTTAATTGCAAATTTTCCTTCGCCTATGGACACGCGAGCTACGGCTGCGAGGGCTGAACCACAAACTTGTATCGAAAAGCTCACCTTCTCAGCCACTTTGCTTTAAAATAAGTTAGTTGTAACCTGCAGGGGGCAGCAGTTTACCTCGTTCTCAATTGAAATGATTGATCACCGCGATCAAAGCACGGGGGCCATGTCAGCGCCGACGCGCTTTCAAGAGACCTTCAATATTCTCTGCCTTCAACAGCTGGGGCAGTTGTTTATCGGAAAACAGTTTTGGGGGGAGAACCATAAATTAGAGTGAGGAGGGGTGGCCAGCAATCGATGGCACATTACATACATGGGGTCGACGCTTAGGCAGGGTGTCCCACGTGACTTGTATCAACATTTACAAATAACGCGAATGCCATGCAGCTCGACAGAACGAAGGTTTTGTTGTTTAACGTCGCTTTGAAGCGGGTCAGACTATATTGCGTACTATGCCTAATTACATAATTTTTTATTATTAAACAGTTTACGTTTAAAATATTATAATCAGAGAAAAATTGTCAATCAGAAATTGAAATCATGAAAATCATGAAAAATTCCCGATAGATATCTTTCTCTAGCTTTAGGCGTGCTAGATAACTGTCTTTTTGCAAGCCTGAAAGAAGCCTGCAAAAGCATGTAAGAAGTGGCGAGCGACTAGTCGCGTGGCACTTTGAGTTCTGCGCAATTTCTTTTTAATTATTCATACAAATTGTTGAATATCACAAAACTTCACTAAACGAAACTATCATGTTCACAACTTTCTCACTCAGCAATGAGCAAAGATATCCCAATTGTGTGAGCTGTACCTGATCGATCTTCTAACACTGACAAGCTTGACACATTCAGTCATATCGTACGTCAATTTGTTACAATGTTCGCAAGTGTTTTGTGAAATTCCTACTCGCATATTAGTGGTGTATTCTGGAGTAATGTGCAATAAAACAATTGTCTGCTTTAGATGCTCTAGCAGAAGGGGTTTACAGAAATGCTATATCTGTTTTTGGTGCAGAGTGGCAGATTTGGACAGATTCGACCACTAACTGTCCAGTGAGCCTGGTTGGCTGGAAAAGGAGTAGATACATACATACATACATACATACATACATACATACATACATACATACATACATACATACATACATACATACATACATACATACATACATACATACATACATACATACATACATACATACATACATACATACATACATACATACCCAAACAGTCCCCGCAAAATGTGTGAAGTACCCTAAGAATGCGGACGCATTAAAAAATAATGTAAGAACTCAGCATTACGGATTACACTAGAACAACAAGGACCTCCTTTCGCAGTAGAGGATAGCAGGATGGACGAAGCAGCCATGAGAGAGGAGGAGGCACGTGAAGTTTTATTTATGCCTCAAGCTGAGTACGAGAATGAGACAGAGCAACAGTACCTCTAGTTTCGCACCCTATGCGCAGACGTCTCAGTATATAACTTGATTACTTATTGTTGCGCGGATCAATTCCTGCGGCGCTTGGAACATGTATGCTTCACTACAGAGTCTGTATCCGAGCTAGTATCCGAACTATGGCACCCAGAGACTTAGCTAGAGAATTTCCAGTTTTTTAAACGGTCACCGTTCTGCCGTAAACATTATTCAGGAAAGTAAATCATTCAAAGTTTTCAAAAATATCATCACTATGTATCTGTTGTCACTGCAGGCATGACCACTCCTTTTGTTTTTTATGTTGTTTCTTACAGTATTTTCCCAATTGTACATAAATGTTCAATATGAAATAACTCCGGTTTTACTGTTAACCAACCGCTCTGTATTTCCATTTCGTTTAGTGTTTATTTTATGCGCTCAGTGTGTTGTGCTCTCGAATGGAAGCAAGAACGGCGCAGACTCCTTGTCAGGCATCCACTTGCCTTTTTGTCTGCGCCCTAGGCAACTGTACCATACGTTGTCTGAATAAACTCTTTCACTCTTTGACTCTAGTTGGTACAGCGTCATTCTAACGCAGGTAAGGCGCGAAAAACACGAGCAGTGATAAGAACGGGGACATACAGAGCGCTACTACCGAGCGCTACTAACTAAATTCAGTTTGAAATAGCGCTCCGTATCTCCTCATTCTTTTCACTGTCCGTGTTTCTTGCGTTTTACCCACCTTAAAACGAATCCTTCATTTACCCGGATCGGAAAAATGATAACGGAGAAGCCGAATTTCTAGCTCTTGTTTTATCGCTCGCAGCATTGTCGATGCGTCGTCTTCGATGTGTTCTTGCCTGCTGACTATGTCCTAGACGGATTGCACGAAGAAATTCGAGCTACGAATCGCACACAATTCGACTCACAAAAGCACATGTGGCCCCGCAGAAACATACTCACCGGCGCAAAAAAACACGAACGCACAAATCTTTGCGCCTGCGTACGCCCTTACGCAAACGCACCCACGCAAGCACACACATGTATGCCATTCCCTTCGTCATCGGTAGCCAAACCTAGAACAGTTATTAAGAGTACAGAACGCTTTTAAATGGCTCTTCTGGACTTATTCACGGTAAATCAGTATCCCATAACCCCTTGGTACGTCATCTACATAGACTGCCACCTTGGACGCATGAGCCTACGCTGAGACAACGTCAGGGCTGCCATTAGCACGCGTGTTGCTAATCGCGAATGCGGCTCCAACGATCCTTGGTCTTACTGTGCGTCGTTCCAGACTAAAGAGGAACGAATCGCAATATACGTACGCTTGGTACGCGCCTGTCGCCAGTAGTCTGCATCGCATTTAGAGCACCACCGCGGAACAGACGACAGGCGAAAAAAGAAAAGCAAGAGAGAACGCGACTGAAAAGACTACGAAACCCAGTGGATAGGGAGCGGGAAAGCAATTAAACGAGTCCCAATTTCCACTGGCAGTTAAACATAGAATGAAGGCGGGCTAAGAAAATCTCGCTGACGTCAGCGATCAGTCAGAGTGAAGAACAATTTGGTGCCGTCAGGAAAGGGGAAAAGAAAAGTGCGAGTAATCGAAAATAGAGAAAACGCTGGTAAGTTAAGAATGTACCCGGTCTCAGCAACAAGGAAGCTGAGCAGCGCCGATCAGGTAATATCACAGAAATAACGCATTACTGGCTCCGTGAATAGCACTGGAATTGAACATGGTCTTCGGATTCCGAGACGAAGTTTCCGAGTAGCTTCGCCTTACACTACGATTGCTGGTATTCAATCTTGAGATTAGAAGTGGCAACTGCCGCTGAAAGCCCAGCCTGCTCGCGCCGAAGACATGCCCTTTAACTGCCTTTGAAATACGAAGCACGACCACTTCGGCTTTCACCGGAAGTCATCTTTACCATTTTGTCGGTAGGGGGACCGCGTACTAAATTTTGTGCAACAGATGGCCTCGAAAAAGAGTACATTTCATGAGATATTACAACGAAGCTGTAAATGGCTGGAATCTGGCGGATCACGACCGCGCGTAGACCAAGAATTTTGCATAGGTTGGCCGAACCCGAAGATAGTGTAATACCGAGCCGACCCGAGGCGGAGGTGAAGCAGGCGTTCGGCACTCCTCATACGTGGGTCAATCTCGAAAATAGTGCGATGCCGGGCCCACCTGCAGTGGAGGTGAAGTATGAGTTAAGCAATCCCCAAACGTGGGCCGATCCCGACGATAGTGCAATGCCAAGCCGACCCGCAACAGAGGTGAAGCAGGCGTTAAGCACTCCCCATACGTGGACCAATCCCGAAGATAGTGCAACGCCGGGCCGACACACGGCGGAGGCGAAGCAGGCGTTAAGCACTCCCCATAATTAGGCCCATCCCGAATATAGAGCAATGCCGGGCCGACTCGCAGCGGAAGTGAAGCGGGCGTTAAGCTCTCCCCATACGTGGACCGTTCCTGAAGATAGTGCAATGCCGGCCCAACCCGCGGCTGTGGTGCAGTTCGCCATTAAGGGGCTCACATACATAGCTTTGCTGGTCATCCTTCTTCACAGAGTGGAAGGGCACTGAGTTTTCTGGTAGTTTGGAGCCGCGATGGGATAAGGAAACACAAATGAGTGCGACACTTTCCCACCTTCTGGGGTAAGAAGCAACGGGTTCCTGCTCAGTATGGTTACAAGGAGAGTCTTTGAAGATTAGAAATCACTAACAAATAATGTACTCGCGATACAGGTGTGCCACAAAACGCAGACAGCGTGCGGCAGAGACACACTTCAGGGGAGTTTTGAGTGTTGGAATCAAGACATGCTTTACTCAACCGCGTAACGGCTGGACATAGTGCATTCCAAATATGCTACATTCCACTGAAGATAAGTGGAGCAGCGATTGTTCAGACACTGCGAAACCACTGAAAGGTTACATTTGTGTGAAGTGCGTATGCAATGCGACGGAACAATTACGTACACAGTTAATAGGTGTTTTGAATACTTCAATCGGAACACGCTAAAGAGACAGAGCACTTAACGAGCAGGCTATTCTTGCCTCATGAACAGCTATTTCTTTTTTATCTCTCCCCTTTTGTTCTATACCTTCAGAGCTTCAAGGGCAAAATAAACTTTTTGTCTATTTGTTTACTTTACAACAATAAAAATAAAGAAAACGTTTCCAGCACACTTTAGCCGAGCATGGCAGTCCACAAATTATCAGCCCAAGCACGCTGTGCAGATGGTTAAACAATCAATCTCAAACGTGCGGCCCCGGCGTTTATCACTGAGTAAATCCTGAGGGTTCATTAAAGCCTTCCTTAATTTGTGGTCGCGACTTTGTTTTTCTTCATTAAATAATTACGTCGACGAACGCAGGAGCAGTGGCACGGCGCGATCGCGCGGTGGCTCCGAGAGGGGCGCCAGCTAGCCAGCTGTGGAAGAACACGACGACGCTGGAAGCCATTTCTGATGAAGATAGTTTTTCCTACACACGCACACAATACTTGGGAAACGAGCCGTTAACAGCTTCGCTGTTAAAAAGAAAGGCACAGAACACTCAGAGACAGTTTTTCTGCAATGCAAACGAATTATGCAACCCATTCGACACGTAGTCTACACGAAGACCGGATACGTATGTGAATGAATATTGGGCATGCAATAAAGCGAAGTTTTATTAGCGATTTCGTCCACACATTTCTGATGATGCTGTTTTCTTGCTCAATAGGTCACGCGCGCATGCCAGTTTCCGTTAGACGCATGCGCTCTCGCGGGTGAGCTTCACGGCGTTGACGCTGAATGTTGGCCGTGGTGGCGCTGCATGTTTGGTGACGCTGAATGTGGTCAGTGGTGACGCTGCTTGTGACTGGGGGTGACGCTGCATGTGGTCGGTGATGACGCTGCATGTGGTCGGTGATGACGCTTGTGTCGCGTTTCTCCCCTTCCTTAGCTGATGTTTTCGTGGCACGTTTTGCTCGTCGTCCAACTCCGCAGGACGTCTCCCATCGAGCTGCGAGGTTTTGTCTTGCTGGGTTGCCACAGGCATATATACGGTTTTCACAGTGCGAGGGACCGGCATAATTTTGTTCTGAACTTAATTACTTTTCTAAGTAAGCGTACTAACTCGGTGAAAAAGAAAATTACCACCTTTTTGGAGTGTGAGGCAATAAAAAAATCAAGCGTAGCCTTCTTGTTTTTTTTCTCAGCCTTTAGCAGCAATATTGTTAATAGAGGCATTGAATTCGATTATAGTACGGTGCATGCTGCTGTTGCATAACGCAATTAAGCTTTGTGTAATATAACCTTTAATAAAAAAATACCGCGAGAAATGGGATAAAGAAACGCCTGCTTTGGTGGCTGGATAAGTTTGTTGGGAAGTTTAGATACCAGAGGGCCGATATATCGACTTCGGAAATTGAAGGACGAGTTAGTTGCAGACGACGTGGATACAGCGCATGGATAGTGTGCGATCGCTTCAGCTGGGGTAGCAGGCTGCGATGAAGTTATGCGGCCGTCAAGACACGACTGTGATCGATAAAGGGAGTTCGATAACGACAGTTGCAGACTTCAATCTCCTGCACCAAACATCGTGCTTGAAGATATATGCCCCACCCACTGAATTTTTCTTGTAGTCACTTGTCACTATTATTTACGGTGGTAACTTCCCTAACGAACCTATTAATTATCGTTTTATAAGACAAAGGCATGCTATAGCTGCTAGCAGCTCTGTCCCAGCAGAATGGGCCGGTAACGGCGATTTTACAAAATGCCACAGAAAAATAACCACAAAATATTTAGACATAACAAAGGCAAAGACGAAGCAGCAAAAAAAAAAAAAGACAGCCAGAACGAGAGGGGAGGCACCATAAAATAAATAGCCAGCGCGTTCAGATTTTTGCGACATCCGCCTTCTGCGCTCATCTGCCATGCATCCGTATATGAAATCATATGAAACACAATTTCCAATACTCACATACACGGAGAACGAGTCAGAAAGAGAAAGAAAGAAAAGTTGCTTACGCAGATGGATCAGCCCTGGCTTTTGTACACAAAGTATATACACAGTATGCGGTGGTATACCGCCATATATCATCATCATCATCAGCCTAGTTACGCCCACTGCAGGGCAAAGGCCTCTCCCATACTTCTCCAGCCCTACCCTTCTCCTACCCCGGTGTAGGGTAGCCAACCGGACGTTATTCTGGTTAACCTCCCTGCCTTCTACTTTTCTCTTTCCTCCTCTCCAGCTACCCCGGTCATGTACTAATTGTGGCCATGTTGTCCCTGCAAATGTCTTAATGTCATCCGCCCACCTAACTTTCTGCCGCCCCCTACTACGCTTCCCTTCCCTTGGAATCCAGTCCGTAACCCTTAATGACCATCGGTTATCTTCCCTCCTCATTACATGTCCGGCCCATGCCCATTTCTTTTTCTTGATTTCAACTAAGATGTCATTTACCCGCGTTTGTTCCCTCACCCAATCTGCTCTTTTCTTATCCCTTAACGTTACACCTATCATTCTTCTTTCCATAGCTCGTTGCGTCGTCCTCAATTTCAGCAGAACCCTTTTCGTAAGCCTCCAGGTTTCTGCCCCGTACGTGAGTACTGGTAAGACACAGCTGTTATACACTTGCCTCTTGAGGGATAGCGGCAACCTGCTGTTCATGACTTGAGAATGCCTGCCAAACGCCCCCCAGCCCATTCTTATTCTTCTGGTTATTTCAGTCTCATGATCCGGATCCGTGGTCACTACCTGCCCTAAGTAGATGTATTCCCTTACCACTTCCAGTGCCTCGCTACCTATCGTAAACTGCTGCTCTCTTGCGAGACTGTTAAGCATTACTTTAGTTTTCTCTAGATTAATTTTCAGACCCACCCTTCTGCTTTGCCTCTCCAGGTCAGTGAGCATGCATTGCAATTGGTCTCCTGAGTTACTAAGCAAGGCAATATCATATATATTTGTATGCAAAAGCTCAGGCCACGTGGCGGCTTGCGCTTTTGCGTTACTGGTGAGCACTGGGTGATCGTTGCGGAGCCACATGCAGTTACAGTGCGTCAGAAAGGCATTAATTTTCATCGAATACCGCATTACATCTGTTACATGTCTCCAAGGCCCCACCGGTGGCACAGAAAGTACCGGCGACCTTGCGCTTGGAGTATCGCGTTTTAGTAGCTGACCCCTGTACAGGAATAACTCGTGGTTTGTGTACACAGTAACCTCTCCCACGATTCGAAAACTCTTTTCCTCGATAGTACTTTTAGTTGTTGTTGCCCGGATTAGCGAACACGAAATACGCCAATTACCGAGAGATAGCAAGAAACCGGTGTTGTCACAACTTCAATACGGCAGAAGCTTATAAAGAAGCTATCCTGCTGCTGACCATGTTGGTTTTCTTTTTTCTTTTTTGCTATCGCCGTCATCAACACAACCGTAGAATAGCGCGTTTTCGTTGCGCGAAAGGCCATTTATAATGCTGCACGTTATATCCCCGCGGTTGGAAATAAACGTGTTAAGCTTCCCAAGTGATTAAGTGCGTTTGTAGCGTGAATGCATCGTAACGAAATTCTCTGCGTCATATCTTATCTCTGTGGAGCTGTTTCCGTATATATATATATATATATATATATATATATATATATATATATATATAGTCGGCTGTACCAAACAGCACCTAGACCCTCCGTGTAGTACAGCACAAACTGTCCAACGCTTCAAACGTACAACCATCAGCAAAAGTATGCGGTCTACACGGTCGCCGAATAAGGCGGAGCTTTCTTCGTGATAAACACGCATAAGCGGAAACTGACGAGTGCACTAGAATGTTCCTAATGCCAAGTTTGGACTGCAGTCTTTAATTTCAAGTGGCATTCACAGACAGAGGAGAAAATGAGTTCTATCTCACAACCCCTGGTATTTACAGATTTGCTCATGGGTGTGCATGTACGCGTACTAGTGAGCCCTTTGGCGTACACATATGTCGATTTTGTCGACGTGCTATAAATAATTTCCATTCCGTTGCTTATTTCTTCTTACCCGGTTTTTCCGTTTTAGAAACAAGAAGTAAACGAATTACTTAAATGGCAGTCTAAACGCTGAATTTTATCATCTGTAGTTTTGTGTGTGAAATGTTTCTTGTTCGTGATCTTGGGTATCTTTTCTGGTGTTTCTTTTCGTTTATGCTGTCGCTAATTTCGCTTTTAGTCAGCGTTACTGACATGTGTCTTGTAGTGTCGTTGAGCGAAAATACGGGCGGGAAGAAGTGGATTGGACAGGACAGACGCTCATTCCGCTTATTCCTGCCCGTATTTCCGCTCAACGACACTATATCACGCACGAACTGGTCCAACAGTCTACGCTTCTGGCCATGTGTCTGCATATTGTCGAATAAAGGTATTATTTGATTTGATTTGCTCCGTTCCTGCATGAGCGGTGGTCTTCACTCAATTGGGAAAAGTAATAAATAGGATAGATATAGCGCAGGTTGAAACACTTTACGATCGCATATATATAAACTGAACCAGTCGTCGTCCCAAATGTATGCCTGCATGTTTAACTGGATACATTAGGCGCGTCATGCGCAGCCTATACTTCACGCGCTTTCTCGCAACGCCTTTGCGCGCAAAACAAAACATCGCTGCTGCCGCCGGCGACTACGCCAAGCGTTGTAGAGTAGTGGCACTTCTCTTGTACGAAGTTTCGTGCGGCCCAGACGAAGATGCTGCCCCAGCGGCTCCAATGCAACTTACATTGGAGAGAAGCCCAACTGCCGCACAGTTCGTGGACTCGTGTGCGCGTTTTGAACAGCGTCTCATTTTTTTCGTCTTTATTACGCAAAAAAAGATGGTTCACCACTCAAACTGAAAAAAGCTCACGAGATGCCGTGTTCTGGCTGTAATCAAGGCATCAGCCTGCAAAAGCAAAGATGGAGTGAGTGGGAGGGGAGGAAGGGGCTAGGATTCGAATTACTTGTCATTATCGGTTGTACGCCATACTGCAGACGTGAAATGCCTATAGCTTAGTTCACTAATTGCTGTACAGTAGACTACGAATGCTAGTTAGTATTGAGAAACGAGGGTCACTAAGTTCATCCTAGTTAAAATACAGTGTGCCTATGTAGCGGTTGGCAACTCGGATGTCTAATCGACGACCCAGTGCCGTCGAAAACTGTCACGACGTCAGTGTTTTTTACGCAACCCGGCAGACATCATACATCAGCAGCGCCATTTCACCGCAGGGCTGATCAGTTTCAAGACGCCCTGACATCAGCGCAGCACGGATTTACGGCGAAGTAACCACCAAACCACGCTCGCTTCCTGCCACGGGCAAGGCGGCAACTGCGGCGCTGCTGTTAAGTCTAGCGTGCAGTGTGCATTTCGAAGCGCGCGGAACCGAACGCGCTTTGCAGCGCTCGCCGATGGTGACGAGAGGAGGAAAAGTGCCTGCCGGGATTTATCGCTCACGGCCAACGCCACCGACGCCGACGACACCGGCTTTTCTGCGACACCAGCTCCTTAACGCTGTCGCGTTAAAAGCGAGAAAACACCACGTGGGTTGAAATGACGTTTCTCGGAAAGTGCGCGACGCGTGTTGTGCCTATACAGCCCCTGTGTGAAGCTCTGTTGCGAGCAGGCCTTCGTCGAGCTGTGGAACATGGCTGGTTTTTCGTGGTGCCGCCAATGGTTATTGCTAACCGGAAAAAGGTGTTGCGCTTAGTGTTATGCTTTAGGCGCGAGCCACTCGGCGTGTTATTGCCCCATCGTTACGACACCTTAGAATGCGGTTGAGGTGCTGAGACCGCTTGGCAGAGTTCAAACAGTATATATTTGACCAACCAAACAAAACTTTTTGTTTTGTGAAGAAGAAGACGCGCCTCGCGGCACAGACACATCGCCAGCGCGCGGCGCGGCTCCGCTCGCGCTGTTGATTACTGTCGCCTTTTTTGGACAGTGCTTCGGGCTGTCTCGCCGTTCCCGGTCGCTGCGCTTTTGCCTTAGGAGCCGCCAATAAACCTCTTCTCAATTGGTGGAGGTGCTGGGACTCAAACCCCGTCGCTTGTAACCCTGGAGCTGCGATCAAGAACGCTATCACCCGCCATGACCGACAGCTCATCCCAAACGGCGCCGACGCCACAGTCCGTCATTTGCACCGGCGCTGCACGACAACGCGACCCCAAGATCTTCAGCGGTGCAGACGACGAAGACATAGAAGACTGGTTGGCGTCATATGAACGGGTGAGTGCGCACAACAAGTGGGATGATCCAGCGAAGTTAACCCACGTCATCTTTTATCTGGCTGGTGTTGCCCAACTCTGGTTTCACAACCACGAAAGTGACTTACCCACATGGTCAATCTTCAAGACAACCTTTACAGAAGTGTTCGGCCGACCCGCTGTTCGCAAACTGCGCGCTGAACAACGCTCGCGCGCCCGAGCACAGCAGACGGCAGAAACATTCACGAGCTACATTGAAGACGTCGTGGACCTGTGTAAACGAGTCAACGCGGCAATGCCCGAAGCTGAGCGAATTCACCATATACTGAAGGGCATCGATGACGGCGCTTTCCAGATGCTTCTAGCCAGGAATCCGCGCACTGTGTCCGAAGTCGTCAGCCTATGCCAAAGTTATGATGAGTTACGGAAGCAACACGCTTCGACTCGGCGTGGTCTGGGCAGCGACGACTTGGTGGCAAGCCTTGACAGCATGTACGACCCATGCTCATTACTTCAACGGGTCAAGGACTTCGTGCGTGAGGAAGTTGCCCGCCAACTTTCTTTAGTCCCCTTCACTCAGGAGCCCACCTCCCGTCTTCCGAACACGCTCCGCACTCTCATCTCCGAAGAGGTCGCTCAAGTTATCCCTTCCGCACACCATCAGCCGCCTGCAGCCACGAATCTCAACTCTGCTCTGGCAGTGCAGCCTGTCGCGACTCCTCGCACCTATGCGCAGCCAGTCCTGCCTGTGGCTGCGCCTCTTACGTACGCGCAGGCAGTACGCAGGCCTCCGCCTGCGTCTTTCGCGACCCATTCCCAACCGGTGCCACCGGAAGCCCATGCTGCATCTTGGACCGCACCGAGAGCTAATCCTTGGAGGACGCCTGATAATCGTCCCATCTGCTATTCTTGCTGTACTCCTGGACACGTCGCCCGATATTGCCGACGTCGGCCTCAAGCGTTCGGCGACGCCTCTCGGCCCTTCCAGTACGGCAGCCAGCCCTTTCGCCAATACGCCACTCCTTCCCACCAACCGTATGCTCGTGCTGACCTTCCAGAATTTCCTTCGCGTCGCTCGCCATCCCCTCGCCGACGCTCGCTCTCCCCAATGCGTCGGCGACCCGCACCACCTGACCAGGAAAACTGAACGTCGCAGTTCACGAGGCAAGAACTGCGCCCCATTCGGACTGTCTAAGTCCTCGCGCCTGTCCTGCTAACGTGGTCGAAATTAGTGTAGAAGGTGTTCCTGCATTCGCTCTTGTGGATACCGGCGCAGCCGTTTCTGTGATAGCCGCCAAACTGTGCCGTTCGCTGCGCAAGGTGACGACGCCGCTTTCTGGACTGTCGCTTCGTACGGCAAGCGCTCAGCACGTCACTCCGCACGCAGCCTGTACTGTACGTGTGCTTATTCACGGCATTGTTTACATAGTCGAGTGCATTGTTCTTCCCACCTGCTCGCATGACGTCATCCTCGGATGGGACTTCTTATCCCGTCATAAAGCCGTGATCGACTGCGCACGCGCCGAAGTTGAATTTTCCCCTTGTGACGCACCCTTGCACGAAGATTGTGACCGCCCTTCTAAACTTACCGTGCGCGAGGACACAGATATTCCACCTGGCTCCTTCGCTCTCGTACCCGTCTCTTGCGATGCCATCACTGATGCAACGGTCCTCTTCACACCTTCCGACGTCTTCATGAGCCGTAAATCTCTCCGACTACCCTTCGCAACACTTGACATGGCTGGCGGCTGTAGCAATATATACTTTTGCAATCCCCTCTGTGCGCCTATTACATTGCTCCTTGGTGAATGCCTGGGCATCGTGGAACTCCTCGACTCTTCGTCTTTGGTTGACGTCCCCGGAGACTCTTTTGATGTCGACTCCGGCCAGTCGTCTTCGATTTCCGCGCTTGAAGAGACGTCCAAGGATGCATTCTCGAGTGCCATCGCCGATACCCTCACACCTGCCGAACGCGCCGACCTTCTTGATCTCCTGCACCACTTTAGAAGTTCATTCGACGTTTCACAACCTCACTTCGGCCGCACGTCGGAAGTGCAGCACTACATTGACACCGGTTCACATCAGCCGTTACGTCAACGACCCTACCGCGTCTCGGCTGAAGAGCGCCGTGTCATTACCACCCAAGTCGAAGATATGCTGCGCCGTGACGTTATTCAACCTTCGCACAGTCCCTGGGCATCACCTGTCGTTCTCGTTCGCAAGAAGGAGGGGTCTATTCGCTTTTGCGTCGACTACCGTCGGCTAAATAAGGTAACGCGCAAAGACGTATATCCTTTGCCGCGCATCGACGACGCCCTCGACAGCCTTCAGGGAGCAGAATTCTTCTCGTCCCTTGACTTGCGTTCGGGGTACTGGCAGGTACCGATGGCTGCAGCCGATCGCCAGAAAACCGCATTCATTACGCCTGACGGCTTATATGAATTTAACGTAATGCCGTTCGGGCTTTGTAACGCCCCTGCCACCTTTGAACGACTCATGGACAACACGCTGCGTGGCCTCAAGTGGTCCATATGTCTGTGTTACCTCGACGATGTCGTGGTTTTCTCGCCTGATTTTCCGACTCACCTGCTCCGCCTCAGACTTGTTTTGACCTGTCTAACGAACGCTGGCCTCCAACTCAACCTCCAGAAGTGCCGCTTCGCCGCGCGAGAGCTCACCATTTTAGGCCACGTTGTGTCCAAGCACGGCGTTCTACCCGATCCTGCAAAGCTTCGAGCAGTCGCTGAGTTTCCGAAGCCTCAGACCATCAAAGAACTTCGAAGCTTTGTGGGCCTATGCTCATATTTCCGGCGCTTTGTTCGGAATTTCGCATCGATCATGGCGCCATTGACTCAGCTTCTGCGAGGTGACACCACCCTCTACTCCTGGTCCCCTGCATGTGACTCCGCCTTCGCTACGCTGCGTCGTCTTCTCACCTCCCCACCTATTCTTCGCCATTTCGACCCTTCAGCTGCAACTGAGGTACACACAGATGCCAGCGGGGTCGGTCTCGGCGCCGTCCTCGCCCAACGAAAGCCAGGCTACCCCGAATACGTAGTCGCCTATGCGAGTTGCACGCTGACGAAGCCTGAGGCCAATTACAGCGTGACCGAAAAAGAGTGCTTGGCCTTAGTATGGGCACTTGGCAAGTTCCGACCATACCTGTACGGGCGCCCATTTGACTTGGTCACAGATCACCACGCACTTTGTTGGCTTGCCAACTTGAAAGATCCCACTGGCCGCCTAGCCCGTTGGGCATTACGCATCCAGGAGTACGATATTCGCGTCGTATACCGCAGTGGGCGAACACACTCCGACGCCGACGCCCTGTCTCGTTCACCTTTACCTCCAGACTCGGCCTGCGGAACAACTTCCGCACACTCCATCTCATCTCTCGACATGGACTCCTTTGCCATCGCACAACGTCGTGACCCGTGGATCGCTTCTCTTTTCGACTATCTTTCTGGATCATCGACCATCCCTGTATCCCGAACCCTCCGACGCCAAGCAGTTCATTTTGCCATTCGTGACCAGCTGCTCCACCGACGCAATTACTCTCCTGAAGGCCGTCGGTGGCTTCTGGTGATTCCCCGCAGCTTAAGGTCACAAATATGTGCCGCTTTCCACAACGATCCACAGTGTGGCCACGCCGGAGTCTTCAAGACGTACGAACGAATTCGCCACCGCTACTACTGGCGCGGCATGTACAATTTTGTACAAAAGTTTGTTCGGTGCTGTCTTGACTGTCAACGCCGCAAATCGCCGCCTTTACGCCCGTCTGGTGCCTTGCAGCCGCTCCCGTGCCCTGCCACACCCTTCGATCGCGTCGGCATCGACCTATACGGCCCGCTTCCTATGACGCCAGACGGCAATCGGTGGATCGTAGTTGCTGTTGACCACTTGACACGCTACGCCGAAACTGCTGCTTTACCAAGTGCTACGGTGTAGCCTTTTTCGTTCTACATCGCTTCGTGCTTCGACACGGCGCACCTGGAGAACTCCTCAGCGATCGAGGTCGCGCCTTCCTCTCCGAAGTCGTCAAAAGTTTGCTCTCGGAATGCCGTATTATTCATCGGACAAGCACGGCATACCATCCCCAGACTAACGGACTCACAGAGCGATTTAACCGCACACTTGATGATGATGATGATGATGTCCTTGGTGAGATTGGCGCTTACCCACTCGCGGGGATTGGCCAAGAGTCGGGCAGACTTTGCTTATGTTTTCAGAAAATGGGGGTAAGGATCTAAAATTTTGTTACATGAATTTAGGCGAGGGAAAGTCAAAACGGTTCAGTAGATTGTCATGCTACGTAGAGAAAAAAAAAATAATTATCTTTAATATATCAATGAGGCAATAGAGGAGGAATGAATAGAATAATACGGTCATCAATGAAATCGGTTTGATTCAATAATAAATTTTTCTAAGGCGAAGCACACATTCCTATGTGAGTGCCCAAGCACAGACGCTCCGAAAGACAGTAGTACCGGAGTGTTCAATGGCAGGCCAAGCTGTCGCACTGTAATTTCTAATGTCATTTTTCTCATGGAGGAGAAACGCCGGCATTCCAGTAGGTAGTGCTCAATCGTCTCTAATGCATTGCAATAATGGCACAATGGGGATATTGCCAGACCAGATCGGTGCATGTAAAAATTTAGAGATGGGACTCGACAACGTAGTCTCGTTAATGTAACTTCAGTTTGTCTTGTTTTGCAAAACTTCCTGCTCCAAGGGAATTGTAAGTGGCGTAGTTCCAAGGATGATTTGAGGTTCGATTGAGATTTTAAAAGGATGTATCTTCTGAACCTGGCGGACGTGATGAAGCCCATCGTTGGAAGAAGGGGAAGCACTGGGCCGCTGATAGAAGCCTTGGCCAAGCTGTCTGCCACCTCATTCATAAATATGCCTTTGTGTCCAGGTACCCATATCAATCGTAAACTTCTCAAATGACTTGGAGCCAGGGAGTACAAAGTTTTTAATATGTGTGTCTCGCCGGGAGCAGTAAGTGAGGTGCACAGCGACAAAGAATCTGTGATTATTACCGCCGTTGACCTGAAAGATTGTAGCTTTCGTAAAGCTAGGACAACAGCTAGGAATTCCGCTAAGTATATTGGAGTGAAGTCGGGAAGCCGAATAGAAAAAGACCAGTCCAATGATGATGAGAAGATTCCAACTCCTGCCTTTTCTTCACACTGCGAAGCATCCGTTGCTATAATTACGTTAGTTTGGAGTTGATTCAAGTGATCCTGGAGTAAGCCGTTAAGAATACGCGAGGGAAGCTGCTTGGCATTATTTGGGTATAGGTCATCATAAGTAATAACTAGTGAATTTGAGATGCTGTTTTGCGTGATTATATCATTTATATTTACGTCTAACGGATTCAATAACGATTGCGATACAATGACTTGTGGCGTGTGAAACCGTGGCCATCTGACTCCGAAAAATTGGGCTCGTTGTTTGATGAAGATGGACTGGGATCTTCTTAGTGGGGATTCATAGAGCCTTATAAATGTTTGAACGCTAAGTATCTTAAATCTCATTTCAAGGGAAGGCAATCGTGCTTCCTTGTAGAGCACAGCGTTGGCTACAAACTTTGGTAGCCCCAGACATAAGCGAAGCGCTTCCCGTTCCAGCAAAACTAGTGGGCGTAGCTTGTAAGCCGCGGCGCCGGAGAATAACACACAACCGAACTCTAGTATAGGTCGAATATACATGCGGTAAATCATTATGAGTGTGTCTCTGCGCATGCCCCATCGATAATTACTTATCCTTCGTAATATCCCCATTGCACGAGAAGCTTTTGAAGTTATATGTTCAATATGCTGACGCCAATCAAGATTACCATCATAAATAATTCCAAGGTACTTGACCTTTTCCACTTGTGGGATAGTGGAGTGCCGGTATGAAAGGGATATAGTAACTGGGTCTTGTAGGGGAAAGACAAGAACGGCACTCTTATTCACATTAAGGGACAAGCGAATATTGTCCAGCCATGCTTCTAGCTCGCATAAGTATTCCTGTAAGCATTCGTACAGTGACTGAATATCACTTGCTGATGCAAAAAACGCGATATCATCAGCGTAAACGTACGTGCTTACATTTTGATGATGAGGAATGGAGCTGAGTAGGATGTTAAACAGCAGCGGGGACAAAACTGCCCCTTGAGGAACCCCGCGTGTTTGTCTGAATTTTCCCGATGAAATTCCGCTTTGTGCACAGTAAAACTCCCTGCCCTGCAAGAACTCTGCAGTCCACGTCACGAAGTAGTCTGGCAATCCAATATCCTGCATCCTCTTTATTAATAAAGGGTATTCCACGCTGTCGTATGCTTTAGAAATTTCTAATGTGACTAGGGCACCATATTGTTTTTGGTAACGAGCCAACTGAATTCGGCTTTCTAGGTCGATATGTGCGCACCAAATGGACATCCCTGGTCTAAATCCAATTTGGCAGGGGCTCAATAATTCTCTTGTGGTCACAAACGGAACCATACGTGCGTTTAATAATCTTTCTATTAATTTTACGAAATTTGATGTTAGAGAAATAGGCCGAATATTGTCTAGGACATACCCTTTGGTTTGGTCTTTCAGCAGAGGAAGCACCTTCGCAATTCTCCACATAGGAGAGAACCATGCATATTGTACCGAGTAATTTATGGTATCTAACAAGCCGTTAGGAGCGACTTCAAAGAGAAGTTTAATCATCTTGGTAGTGACCCCATCGGGACCTGGGGCTGCTGCTGGTAAACAGGAAACGGCTTGGGACAATTCTGCCATGGAAAACTCTTCGAAATTTTCTGAAGTGCCCTGCGCGTAAGGAGAGAAGGGAAGAGAGGTAGCGAAGCGGGTTTCTAACCCTTGCGCGATTACATTTAGGGAGTCAGCTTTTTCACTTGTGGTTAAAACTACCGACTCCCAGTTCAAGGGGCGTGGAATCATTTTTTGGGATCCTAAGAACCGAAATAATGCACGCTTATTATTTGCTTTCGAAAGGAATTCGAAATGTCTGACATTGTAACCGTCTTTTGCCTTACCTACCGTTCTTTTAAATGTTCCAGCAATAAATTTATAGTTTTTCCAGTTTTTCGGAGATTGGTTATGCATGAGTTGTTTCCATGCAGCCTTGCGTCGTTTGTAGTCCCGCGAGCAATCGTCATTCCACCAATTTGTAGCAGCAGTGTTTTTACATGCCTTTAACTGGAACTCTGATCTTTTGCGCGAAGTATCAATTATTGAGCAAATATCCTCGGCTTTCAATGGAGAATTTTCCATTGATTTGAAAGTAGTCCACAAGCAATTTTTAAATGTACGGTAATCCACAAAAGAGTGGATTCGAGCCTGCCCGGTGGACTGCGGACCTACCACTTCAAACACAATAGGCAAATGATCGCTTGTCGTCCCGACATTCACCGTTTCCCATGCGGACGTGGGAATACCTGGACCTGAAAATGTAAGATCCAGCACAGATCTGAACTGTCTGCGAAGGAACGTAACTGATCCCGAATTTTGACATGAAAAGTTATTTGTGATTGCCCAGTCCCATAGACGCTTTCCGCACGGGTCTGTCCTGGATCCCCATGATACATGATGAGAGTTGAAGTCACCTGCCAAAATTATATCTTTACCGCATTTCGCCATAACCGAGTCCAGTGGGTGTGTATCCTGCACACCCGAGGGAAAGTATATATTGACTAATGAGAAAGGCCTACTGCCAGGGAGAGTAATTTCTACTGCTAGAATTTCACACTCTGGAGACATCAGCTGGAATGATATATTTGCCCTGTGGCAAAACTTGCTTGAGACCATAATTAACAGTCCCCCACCTCTCGATGGGCGATCTAGGCGAAAGGACCTAAAATTGCGCAGAGAAAATTGTTTTTCAGGGGATAACCAGGTTTCTTGCAGTAAAATTACATCTGGAGAAATTTGAGACGTTAGAACGTTTAAATCTGTAGAAGCAGCGAATACTGATCTGCAGTTCCACTGCAATACCCTCATCTACCTTCCAGTGATGAGAGCACCGCAGAGGCCACAGCCTCCTCCAATATATTACCCTTCGGGTTGACTTCAGGGAGGATTTTCTTGGATTTGCTAACTGAGTGTGAAGTGGTAGCCTCAAGGGGAGAACACCTCCTTTTATGTGCCCTCACGTCAATTTCCATGTTTGAGGTATCTGGATAATCAGGGTTGTCTGGGCTATTAGTTGCCTTGGTTGAGGTACCTGCGACAGACCTCACATGCTCTATATGGGTTGCGGACGCAATTGCTCCATTTTCCTGAGAGTGGGTTAAACAAGCATTTATGTCAGAGCATGATGGCAGGGCAGTAACGCTCGGTAATAATTTTTCTAACCTTGAGGTAACCAGTCCATTGAAGCATTCCGTGACGCTTTCTACTATGCGCTCCATAATTTTAGCCATAGACTTTTCAATAGCTTGTGCGATTACCTCTGACAAGCTTCCATCAACGACAGCTTGGGTTCGTGCTGTCACACTCGCATAACCATGGGCTCTTTCTTTTACCGCCGCAATTGCCTCTTGACGTGAGAAGCGCCTTTTGTCCATAACCTCCATTATTTGGACTTCTTGAGTTCTCGCAGGGCAGTTTGAGTAATCAGCTTTGTGGGCTCCACCGCAGAGGCAGCAAGAGTCCGACTCGGCCGAGCAATCACTAGCGGAATGGCTCCCGCCGCAGATGCAACAACGAAGGCTGGATTTGCAACCACCCATGCTGTGACCATAGCGCCAACAATTTCGACATTGTAATGGACGCGATGCAAGCGGGTCCACTCTGAATATTAGAGGCCAGACTTTTATCTCTGTAGGGCAAGACGTACCTGCAAACGTGGCAATTACTGACTCAGTAGGGACGCGTGTATTGTCCACCATTCTGTTGCACCGGTAAACAGCAATTACTCCCGCCGCGGAGAGCTTTTCTAGGGTCTCTGTCGGACTTAAGGAGGAGTCTACACCACGAACTATTCCCTTAGTGCAGGCAAGATGCGGGGGAATGAAGGCACTCACTTGCATCGATCCAAATGAGGAGCACTTAAGTAAGTCGTACACACACGCCTGGTCTGGCGAACGGCAAACAATCCCACCTCTGCCAAACTGTCGCACATCAGTGATGTGCAAGTAGTGATGCGTTGCCGCCTGAAGTTCCGCCTGCACTGCCTTCGGGTTGTTGAGCCGGATGGCTTCTCCATGCAGAGGCACCAGCGCCACAGGAATGCTGCTCACCCCACTACGAAAGAAAGCTTCAAGAGGCATTTTATCAGGGGGTAGCGAGGCCGACCAGGGCGGAGATCGCCCCGAGCCGTCCCCTGGAGAACATTTAGACATTTGTGGCTCTATCGCCGTAGCAGACAATGTAAATTTATCTTAAAACCCGGCTTGGTATCTACAAAGCTGCACTAAATCCGCCCGACACTTAGCCAAAACCCCGAAAGCTCACTGTTGCGATCCCGGTCCCGGTTCGAACGAACTCTGTCGGCTTGAACGGATGCTGTCGATGTACGTGGCATCTGATCATGGTAACTGGGACCGCATCCTTCCATTCATCACGTTCGCGTACAACACCGCGATCCAGGCCACTACGGGATTTTCACCTTTCTTCCTCCTGTATGGCCGCCAGCCTACGCATACCATCGACACGCTCCTTCCATACCGTTCTGACGCCTCCGAGTGTCTACCTGTGTCCGACGTCGCCCGACAGGCCGAAGAATGCCGCCAGCTAGCGCGCTCCTTTACGGCCGAGCAACAGCAGCGCCAGAAAGAAAACCGCACCGACACGCTTCCGAACACCACCTACGCTCCAGGCGTTCTTGTGTTGTTGTCTGTGCCTTTCCAGACTCCGGCGCTTTCCTCGAAACTCGTCCCAAAATTCGAAGGGCCTTACCGAGTCTTGGAGCAAACATCTCCGGTGAATTTTCTAATTGAGCCACTGTCACCACCTGAAGACTTGCGCCGGCGTGGATGTGACATTGTCCACGTTTCGCGTCTCAAGCCATACCACGACCCTCTTCCTCCTGATTCTTAAGGCGCCAGGATGGCTCTTTTTGTCCGGGGGGAGATTGTGAAGAAGAAGACGCGCCTCGCGGCACAGACACATCGCCAACGCGCGGCGCGGCTCCGCTCGCGCTGTTGATTACTGTCGCCTTTTTTGGACAGTGCTTCGGGCTGTCTCGCCGTTCCCGGTCGCTGCGCTTTTGCCTTAGGAGCCGCCAATGAACCTCTTCTCAGTTTTTACATAGGGCTTCATTTACTGAACCGGCGATACGAATTGGCGCTGGTGATCAAGTCCGTCGCCAACTCATAAACCCTGAACTTTAAGTAAGTTGTCGCTAAAATAGCAGAGTGCATTCAGAAATGGAGCGGGATCACATGCAGATCTGATATTTCGAATTTTGCCGCTCTTATTAAAGAAGAGGATGTGCTTTAATACGCGGAGGGTTTCTCTGCAAAAGGAAGTTCACATCTCTCGATTGACGTTGCAGCCCACAGCTTTCTTCTCTTTTTTCTTTATTCAAGTAAATCACGTTGTAGGCATGGTAATGGGTGGATATGGTATACAATATTTGAGGGAGTAGTAGGGTGGAATACACTTCGGTATCGAAAGAATGAAACAGTAATGTCGTTCGGTGCATGAAGATTAATGGTAATGTACCAGTTACTCGTCGTTTGAAAAGCTCTCAAGGGGTGGCTTCATTAATGTGACGAAGCAAAAGGTCTGCGAAGGAGCACAATGCTTGCAAAGACGTGGTGGTGCTGATGCCCACGGGGCTCGGACTTGTAGCAAGGTATTTGACTTTTCGGCCACTTTTCATGGCTATTTACCTAATATTCCTACATTTGGATCAAAATGATTCGTCAGAAATCCATCTCACGAGGACTGTCGAAGGTAAACCGTTTAGCATTGTATAAATATATCTATATAATGTACATCCACCGTCAAAAAGGAGTTACGTACTATGTGTGTCCACCAGCGTGACTGTTCCGTCGAAAAGAGTCATTCATTAGGCGTGTACACTACCGAGACAATCCTTTCACGCCTCCCTAAGAACACTAGGGGCCACCTAGCGGCGCCGCCACGAAGCTCGAGCGTGGCCTCCGAAATGTGTGGCGCACGAGTACGTGCGAACGCAAAGAAAAGAAAACATGTTGTGCGGCAACCGGGTTCCTTTCTCGCGCTTCTTCCTGTACATGCGGCACCATCTAGTGGCGGTACTGAGAAGTCTGCGCGTGACCTCTGAGACAATTTTCCTTTAAGAGTGGCACGTATATCCAGTGCATTCGTGGCGCAGCTCGCTACAGCGTTGGCGGGAAAGACGTTCAATAAAAAAGCAGCACCTACGCAGTGCATTTGAGACGCAGCCTGCTAAAGCACAGGGTTGCTGTCTCGAGGAATCGCTGTGACGTGGGTTAGATTCAGCCCAGCAGCGGAGAAATTGAAAGCGTCCTTTTAGTCGTTGTAGAGCGGCACAGATTTACTGGTGCACACCTCAGTGGCGTCAGTTGGCATCGAATAGGCTCATTGAAGACTAGCACAGATCGATTGCCACATAAACACTGCTCCAAGTCGGCGTCAAAGAGCTTCATTAAAGAGCGCGACGCAACTGGTCCCGCATCTACAGTAACCCCTACGTCGGAGGCAAAGAAGCTTGTTGAAGAGCGGCACATAGGTACGCATTGCCACATCCGCATTTACTCGACGGTTAATTTCTAGCCCTGTTCACTCATCACAGCAGCTCCATGTTCTAACCATTAGACCATGGACTCCACAGTGACCTAGTTTGGTGGGAAACCGGTTAGATACAAGTATACATAGAGAGATAAGCGCCGGAAAGTCCGTGAGATACCCTAAGAATTGTAATGCGTTAATAACAGGTGATTTCCTCTGTGCATTCCCAGCTGTCACTCTCTGATAGCTAGCTCTATACGGTATTAATCGTATGTCTACGTACGTGCACATACATACACACATGTAGCCGAGGTTAGCGTGAAAGGTTCACACGCAACGGGATTGGAAGAAAACGTTTATTTTAGAACCTGTTTGAGACTGTCAGTAATTAGATCGTAGAACACCATATTCTTAGTACGTACAATAGTAAACATCCGTGGCGGCGGAAACCCCCATCTCTCAGGTAGAGCACACCGCTAACTTTTGGCGCCTACTTGCAGCTCCTGTGCGGCCGGCACACACAGGCAATGCAAACACGGGGGGTTACACACGCCGATTTCTATCAGCAGCCGTCCAAATATCATAAGCCAGGCCGGCACGCGAGATCAACGCCTTTCCGTGAACTGCGTGCCCCCAACTGTCGTTCGACAATGGAATATCGCGCGACACCGATTCCCTTCTCGTCGAACATTTCCCGCATTGCTTTCCCGCGAATGTATACAGTGACAAAAAAAAAAAGCGCGAATGGCCTTACGTGCAGCTGTCGACCCGTCGCAGTGCGGCGTTTGCGACACAGTCTTGGAGTGTTTTCTTTTTTTCTCTTTAAATCTTGTGCTTCGAACTCCATTTCTCCCTCTATGCAAGCACGTCGAACAGAATGCTGTTTCGCTCGGGGATATACATACACTGAAAAAGACTTCAGTCAATGACAAACGCATTTTATGCCAGCGTATCGAGCACAATGACCTCACTTCGAGGACAGTACACGTTTTCTCAATTCCCGTTCAACACTCTTTATGCGCAGCCTGAGACCCCGACTAGAAGCTCCATCTTGCACGAGCCGCCCTCAAATGACTACTCGAGCCCTGAAAAAGCAGCAATATTGCAGACGGCCGTAAAAAGTTTATATCTTGTGCATCTTCTTGATACTTGCTTATCTGCTTTTTTTTTCTCAATGTAAAACTTCTTCAATCACGTCGAGGGACCTTATATCTCCGTGACTTATTCTTTCGAATCACGCCACTCAACGTTCCTACCATGTGGGAATGTATTATTGATAACTTACACCGGCAAGAATAGCATCGCGCTACCTCAGCTTTTTTTTATGAATTCATTAGTTTAGTCTAAGAAACTGGTTTTAAGAAGATGCTGTGTTTTAGTTAGAGGTGTAGTGTAACATTGCACTTTGTGGTCACCCGTGAGACCAAGAAAACAGTGATGGGCTTGCTTGGCGAGCATCGCTTGAACGAGCTATTCCCACACAAATTCACGCGCGCACACAAACACACGCGCGCGCACGCAGACACAAACACAGACACAAACAAACAATACATGCGCACGTGCCTAACAAGCTTTACAAAGACCCGCCGTTGATGTAAAGGCAAATTACAATTCACGAAAATCCAATTGGCCACCTATGGATTTTGCGCTGTTTATTCCCTTCAACACTCTCCAGTGACCCTCAAGGTTCCTCTACTGCGATGTTCTATAGAAAGCACCGTTTTTCTCATCATTTTTCGCAATATTCGTGTGGCAGTTGCTGGCAACTTACATGATGAGATTTTCACTGGTGCGATTTAGAGTGGTTGGCACTGTAATGAAGGAGGTACGAATACATATGAATTTCGAACAAATACCTTTGTGTGGCGCCGGTGCTGAATATTCTAAACATGAATAATGTGTTAGCATAGCCTCGATAACAAATACAACCGAAGAATCAAGGCTAGTATAGAGAGAGCATTGTGCCTTTACACATTTATACAGAAGAAATAGGTCACCGCAGAAACCAGCCCACTGGAGACGCTTGCCGTAAGCACCGACTCTGCGTGAGGAAATCAAATAGACGAATATTTTTCTAATGCCTCTCTTAATTTTCCCAATGTACCCAGAAGCAGTACTTCTAATCTCTTGAAGGTTTGAAGTACTTTTGGATGATATTTGAAGCGATGGCACTACTGATGTCCTTGCTGATTGAAAGATCGCGGAAGGACAGCCTAATGGAAAATAAACTGAACCATTCTTGCAAAGATTGTAGTTTTTATCACAGTGTCACTATACTACGATATCTTGTATAACAGCGACACCAATCACTGCACTCGTGCACTATGGCACCTTTTCTGAGAACGTTCAGGTTACGAACTGTGCAACCGATTCACATTAGCGCAAGGTGCTGCTCCAATAAAGAAAAATATGCACAAGCGGTGATACAAGTGTACAGAAACGGGCAAGAAACGACCGTGTGATAATTTATCGTAATGTATTCTGTTACCAGGCAAGCAATACGAAAAACAGAAAACGCCTCTTGTTAAATACGAAGCACTTCGCATCTGATGCTAAACAATGTTATATTTCGGTGTTAATTCCGGACGAAAAAGAGACAATGATTCATTTATCCGAAACTACAGCTCTGTAAGCTATGCGGCGCATTTGAAAAGAAGTCCCTTGTTCGCCAGGCTAAACCCGCCTGTTGCTACAATTCACCACCACCACCACCACCACCACCACCACCAAGGTTTGACTATTGAAGGGCATCATAATTCTCTATGAAGAAAGTGCTTCAGTACTGATTGACTGCCTGCTGCCTGGCTAACTACTGGTTCGCTCGCTGAATGCTGGCTAACTACGCAACGTGCGATGCCGAATATACAAACCAATGACGGCCATCCTGGCGAGATGCGTGCCCTGCACTTTGAACCACGTGGCTCTTTCTCTATCAGACATCCTCAGAGAATGAAACGAATAGACCGGTGGCGATATAACCTTCTCACGCCAAATAATTCTGTTCATGGAAAGTTTAGTTTTGGCACAATTGTTGAAATATCATAATATATATGCAAAGCATAATGTGGAATTATGGGCAACAAATTTCCTAGTCTTCCGTCAGGTTTCTAAACCTTACTAAACGTAAAGCTTCTGCAAGGAATATTTAAAGGAGAGTCACATTTGCGAGCATCAACGGTTTCATGTATGGCACATTTGGAAAACACGTCTACCGTATTATCTCCGTCATCTGCATTTACAAAGACACTCATGCAACTGTGTTTGGCGGGAACACTACAACAAGGAAAAAGATTGACCAGATGGGGGAAAAAAAATCAATGGAGACCTAGGGGCAAATACGGAAGGAATGCATCAGAATTACGTCGCACCTCTTCTACGTTCGAATCCATGGTTTAAACCGCGTTCCAACACACTGAAAATATTGTTCAGAAGGTCACTCAACGAACGTCGTGCCTCTTCGAACAGCAAACTGCAATTGAAGGGGTGCGGAGCACATCCCCGCCAGGTGCACTGTACACACACACACACACACACACACACACACACATATATATATATATATATATATATATATATATATATATACTGCCATGCGCTAGTAACGCTGCTAGCCGAGGACGCAGAAGTGTGCGTGGTAGCTGCTTCAGAAACGAACAGTAAGCGACCGTTTGCTTGGTCCTCTCGTGACAATATATATATATATATATATATATATATATATATATATATATATATATAGTGTAACTAGCGGTGATCTTCCACTTACTACCGTCAGTTTCACTTTGCTCCTCCGGGAGGATGGAGAAGTAATGCTAATGCATTTCTCTCGCATTTATCACTAACTCACCCCTGAACTATATTATCAGCAGTTTTGAGACGTCGACCGTTGCTCCTGTAGAACATACTGTTTCAGCGTTTTGATCATTGTTTGCATCGGGCTCAGTGGTGTCCCAGTCATAAGAAAGCTCACATACGCCGTTCCCTTCACATCAAATAATTAGCTAGCTCATAAACATGCGGGGCCGCGAAGGCTCTCATATTCAGTTTCCATAATCTGGCACGACCTTGACTACTATCTCATGCGAAATTTGTAGAGATTTTGGACCTTTGACACCGATTCGCTCTTTCATTGGATGTTGCATCCTGTTAACTCCTTATGACGACTCAAGTGCGCGCATAAATGAGCGTAATCCTTTCGGCAACGGCTTCCATTGGTGTAATGTTTGCAGGTAAAAGTAAATGATAAAATCTTTATCTGTTCATCCTTTTTTCTAATTCTAATTCTAGTTCTAATTGTACTTTGTTTCCTTGTGTCACACAGCTACTCGCAATGCCGTACTCTCGACAGTGCTCCTCCTCCCTTATAAAGTACCCGCAACGGCCTTGAAGGCAGTTGCGGATAAATGATGGATAAAAGGATAAATGATGATGATTATTATTATGAACATGAAGCTGCCTCGTAGCTTGTGCTTGTTTTTATTTGTTTCTTGCACGACACGACTCCATGATGTCATTTTATCGCGCGAACCAAGCTGCCTCTGATTTTTCACTGTGGGCGGTTGGTCAACAGTACACTCCGGCTTGGGGCTTGTCGTAGCTCGGCTTTTTGCTATGGACGGTCAGGGTTTACAGGAATACATTTTTTCCGCGAGGTCGTAGCATATTCTACGTAAGATTGTTGAGCTAAATCCTTCTTAAGATTTCGCAATAATTTCGTCATACCAGATCTGGTCCCTAGCACCACCGCATGTCGCGTGAAGGGAACCCTTATGCATCAAAAGTTACCTCACAGCCTCGCCCCCACCCGCCTGGATAAGCGCCAACTTTCGCAACCAATAACACATGGCGTTTGTAGCGAATAAAGGCTTTTGGGTTTGCACACTTCGGTGAAACGTTTGCGATTAACGTGAAGGAAGATCGGGGTGTTGCGTTCCCCGATATGCACACACGTTACCGACTTACATCACGTGTATTCATCGATTCCTTCCCCGTGGCAGTCAGCCGACACACAGTTCAAAGAGCCTAGCAGCGAGTGACGCCACGGTCGAAACGACCCCGCAAACGAAACCCTGCACCGTGCAATTATGGGTGGTGAGTAGTACGCGACAGCTGCGATTTTCCCTAGCAGCATGCCTCTTTGGAAATGTTCCGCTAGACAGTCAAGACAGAAATTGAAGCAATATCTGGCTCGTCACAAATGGCGATCTTCTTGTGTGTTACCAAAGGATTCCGTCGCAAAGAGAGACATCAAAGACTTGCGCTTGCACAAGCTATTTCGCATTTTACTGTTAACTTCCATGTACGTCTGAGTGTCTTTCCAGGCAAGCAAGCGCTTGTGTAAGTCTGCCTAGTCACAGTGAATTACGCTTGGGCTCGAAACTTTTTCTCTGCGCACAGTACTCAGCGAAGCAAAGAAGTCATGTAGAGGTTCAGTCATATTGTCATGTAGAGTCCGGTTGGCTACCCTACGCTGGGGGGATGGAGAGTGGGAAGAGAGAAGAGGGAGGGAGAGATGGGTATACAGACGTACACGGATAGTACTAGAGTCAAAGCTGCTCGTACAAACCAGACGTTCTCAGGAAGCACAAAAGTGCCTTCGCTGCCATCCGAGTCGACGATAAGTGGAACCTATGTTCTAGTACTGTCTGTTCACTAAGCCGACGATAATCTAGTTTGCTGATAGTGTTCGACATAGATTGTCATTGTGCTTCAATTTGAGGACAGTGGCACAATAAGTGGCCAATGTTCTCCTCGCGTCCGCAAACATCACATGCAGGACTCTCCGCCATTTCAATTATTGCTGAATAAGCTTTCGTGAAGACAACTCCTAGCCACAACCGACACAGAATAAACGCTTGGCGTTGGTGCACTCCGGCCGGAGGTCTGAGTTGCAGCGAAGGGTTTAGTCTGTGCAGTTTGGTGTGCCTTGTATGTGCGGCGTTGCACTCTGGTAAGGAGAGCGTGCATGTTAGGTTGCGAAGTTGTCTCGCAGCGTCGGTCCTTGAGAGTGGAATTGGGACGCAGCGGTCTTCATTGTTTGACGTCGGAGCTGCTTTATCGGCGTGATAGTTTCCAATGATACCCCAATGGTCTGGTATCCACTGAAAAGAGATATGATGGCCGTTTTCTGTCAAGCGATGGTCGAGTTCCCCGATATCGCACGTCAGCTGATCGTGAATTTCATGTCGGATAATCGACTGTACACATGGTAAGGCCGGCCTTGAATCGCAGTAGACCGCCCATTTTCGAGGACTTTCAGCTTTCAATTGAAACGCCTACTTCAGCACGCAGCTCAAGTAAGATCAGTCCTTAGGATATTATTTTAGGCTCTTTTATTTTCGACAGGCGTTATTTTTTAGGCCACGTCATGACTTGCTGCATTTACCGGCGTCTTAAGGTGTCACGCCGCAATTTATAATATTTAAAATGAAAGCCTAGAAAAGCTGTTGTAACAAGAGACGTAGACAAGTATACGTCACGCTCGCCGGGGGAAGGTCAGGCTCCTGGCTGCGATTGCTCGACCACCGAGTGGCGATATCGGCAAAAACAACAAAATTGTGGTGTCAGCGCAGCTCTGAAGTTTCACTCGGACACTTAGCGTGGACCATACAAGCCACCCACAAAAAGCCCGGACGTCAATATTATATTTTAGATGAATAACCGTCCGTATATGTTACGGTCTAAATCAGATATGAAAACAGCATCGACGACTAACTCACGCGGCATTTGCGAAAACCAGGAGATGACATTTTGCTGGCCTGTCGTTGCAAGAATCGGGGCAAATGTGCGGGTATAATTTAAAGCCAGCCACTCCTAAATAGCCATGTGTGTACGACGGCCAGAGTTGGTATGAGACCCCTGGCTTGCTTCCTTCCGTTTCCGGCACTTTGTTCAAGTACAAAACATTTGTGACCTGAGCGACATGGAGAAAACAATGGCTTAGTAAGGACGTGACCCGCTCTACGAACAAGGGTGACTGCCTTCGTTTCATTGCTTCTTTCGGCAACCTAGGAAGATTACAGAATCGGGTAGCTAAGTCAATAACGATTCCATGACGTTGAGAAGTAATAACGTTACAGCGTTGTCTGTACCTTTCTCTACATCAGGTTACTATGTCTCCTCTTTGCCTGACGTGCCACATGTCTCTTTTGAAAGGGAAAGTGTTTTGTTAATCTACTTTCTTGCGTCTTAACGCAGAGCTGAACTGGTAACTAAGGCAGCATTAAAAAGAAGAATAGAATCCGGCAAAAGCCCTTTTTATAGCTCAAATATAAGCACACAAACTGAAAGAGTCATTATCGTTAAAATAAAGGATAACGAACGCGATGATATATAGGGTAGATTAGAGCGAACCTTTCAGAGCGAAAAACTCAAAGTATTTCAGAAAAATTCAGATTTTTGCATTTAACCTCTCTGTGCGAAAAAAAAAAAACTCTTGTCCCGCTATCACGAAAAGGCAGAAAGGCAGCCTCAGTGAGGTATCCTCTGGCTTCTTCCGTATACGCAGGCTACGTATGCAACATACAGAACCACAAGGCTAGTATATCTTGGAGCTTTGAATATTACAGCTGTTGCACTCGAGGCAGGTGGCATACGTTGCTAGCCTACTCTGAGCAATGTTTACGCAGCTGTTCACGAAGCGGTAGTTTTCTTGGCAGGGTAGGATGCATTCATTAATTATGTTTCAACAATAATTAATCAGTGTTCAAAGCGCAAGGAATGATGACAAGGGCTTACACAGGGTGAATTACTTTCTTGCTTTCGCTCAACAAAGGTCGTTAAATGGAGAATGGTATTGAGAAAGAAAGAGTAAACATTAACACAATTACGCTACATAGCTAAAACTGTCAAAAATACTAATTATATCCATCTGTAAAACGAACGACAATTACACTCTTCGACCTTCCTGCACAAAAAGAAAGGCCCATTCTCGACTGCTTCCGAGAACCATTGCATTGCTTACGTACTGGTTGCTGTTCGCGTACGTCGCTTCTAATGGCCTCACATTATGGAACACCAGCACATGATACTGTATGTGTCCGCGCCGCTCATTCTAACAGCCAAAGGTCATTAGGTCATTAGCAAGGTCATTAGCATACTTTATTCTGAAACGGAAGTTGTATGGCGCAAGCTTTGACGCCAGCGAGATGATTATTAAATTGCCATTTTCTTCTGCTTTTTGTTGTGGCTCTAAATGGCCCACGAAATATTAGACAAAAAGAAATAAAGCAAAAGAAGATGCGGAAAGCGCACGTCATTACGCCTTACTACATCGATTCATGCATACAAGTGTGCGGTGACCTATTGTATGTCACTCTTCCACATCAATTGCAGCGTGAGCTGCTTTTTCTTGACCCTCCATGGTGCCTTATATTGAGAAAATAACTGAAAGAATGTATTGCTGCCTCATTGCGCCTACTAAAGCAGTTGTATATCATTGCACAAGAATTAACTCGTTTATTTCATAGATAAACGAGAAATCGGAACGTTACCCTTTGGTAACATAATACCATAATGTAGTACATATGTATGTTCGTCACTTGACATTGTATGTGCTGAAGCCGTAGCGATGGCCGTTTCTAGCAAACTCCGGCATGATTTTTTCTAGCAAACTCCGGCAAATATTTATGAAGAAACAATTCCGGTTGCTACCGAAGGATGTGTTTAGTACACTTTCAGAAGTGTCTATTTGAGCCACTATACTTCACCGTGTGTTATGGGCGATGTTATCGGTCTTGTAAGTGGAGCATGATGGGTGGATTATTCATTTATTTCGAATGCAGACACTGCATGGGGTTTCGAATCGGTCCTTGAGGAATGGGTGCCCGAAGTAGTACCAGTTGTTTCCTGCGTGCGGATCTTATTAGACTGCGGTGTACTGCACTTTCTTCGGGGTCGGCCCATGAAAACGGTTAGAGAGTCAGGGGAAATCAGGGTAAGCTCTGAGAGAATGCTACACGCGTTATGGAAAATCTGGACTGCTTTGATTCACAGAAGAGTGAGCCAAAGTTTTATATGGGAAAGAAAATCCAGACGTTAGAACCACTAGCACGCCACGTTACCAAGCGGTCACAAACGCAAATGGGAGTGCCTATAGTTTTCGCATGGAAAGCAACGCTTTCAAAAACGTTCTCGCCAGTATTTCTGATGGCTGCCATCCAGCAAAACTTTACAGAATGCCTGTAGCTAAGAGACAGCAAGAAATGCAACGATGTAAGTAACTTACCACCTCTGACAATAGAAGGCCGAATGATACGCACTATCGCGCCATGTTACCGTAAGACCACTAACACCAATTCGAATGATTCACCTGCATAAGCAATGCCAAGGCATTCAAGGGATTGTCACGGGTCCATTTCCTTATTGCTTCTGTTGTACGTAATTTTAGCATTCATGCAGCTAGGACAGGCATAAGAACTGTGACCAAAAAGAAAACTTCGAAAGAATACGACGATCGTGTGTGCTTCCGCCTTGATGGAAAACTGACAGGCACTGCTCCCTGGAGGAGAAAGCTTGAAGTAGTAACCATTGCATAATAAATACCTTACCACACGGCTCCTCGGCGCGTTAGTAAAGAGGTGCTGGATCTTGGAGGCTGCGTTGAACACAGTATGTTACCGTACGGTAGCGCCGTTCCACAGAGGGTTAAAGATGGAATTTGCTAGGGCTAGGTTAGCTAGTGTGAGGTTAGATTAGACTCTATCTTGCGGTACATCTCACAATAAGAGCGCTAACTACGACACCACCCCCACCCGAGAAAGACGAGAGCGCTCATTTAGTCTGTGTTTTTGTGGGTGTTTGTTATAGTTAGCCGTGTTTTCTTTTTCTATAGTGAACAACATAAACCAACCAACCAACCAACCAAGTTTTCCCTTCTAATGATCCATCTTATTGTTTTATGCAGCACCGCTATGCTTCCGTCCATTTGTATGCATACTGTGCTGCTCTGGCTGGCCGTGTTTGCATTCTACTGCTTTTTAATGAGGCGGTAATCACAATATTGTGGACCAATTCTCCGTGGAGAGCATATACGCACAGAATTTGTGAGGCGATAGAAAACTCGCTACTCTTTTTCGTAATGCATCGCACCCTTTGCTCGATCATCCAGAATCTCTCACCTTCCAAAGAAGTGTACTCATGTCTCATATCAAACATAATGACTTCAACTTCACACTTAGAAGTGTTCTCTTGAACTCGACGTTTGATCGTGCATATTAACGAACATTAATATAATGCATATTAATGCAATTGCCTATTAATGCAATTGGCGCTCAGCGACTGGAGCAACATTGCAAAATCAGATTGCTGTGTTGCAATAAAATTATGCATTGAAGCAAAGTCAGGAATGCTAACTCATTGCCTTTGTTGCAGCAGGATTCGATCTTAATTTCGCTGCTAAGGGTATTATGAGACTACGCCGTAACAACAACAGTTAATCTCGAAATTTATTCTAATACGTCATTTCTAAACATATTGTTTTCGCAATGCATTTCGCCAATCGACAGAAGTGTAGGCAGCCTTTAGCAACCTAAGCGCACCATATATATGCTCGGAATCTGACCTCGGAGCTAAACTTCGCTGGCCATTTGCGTATGCTGAAAACTGACGTGCCTATTTCTTGCTCAGTTATTTGTTATTTGTTTCAGCATGTGCTGAAAGTTATAGACATAATGATAACCTGAGTAATCAGGGGACTGAACAATAAACTCAAATAGAAATACCGACACCAATCTGACCTATAAATATTAAACATATATATAACTATAATTTATAAGTATGTATACCCAGCACGGATTCTCCGTGAATTATGCCGCATAGTTTTTCAAGTGTCACAAAAACGGTAACTACAGTGTTAACAGCCTTAAATCATAAGCGGAACTCCACCTTCTGGGTCTTGCTCAGACAACTACTCAAGCCAAGTCAAACGCAAGCTTCTAACGTATTTATGTTTAAAGTTACACTTTTCACAAGTTATTCCCTTTTACCACCAATAAAGCCCGAAAGAGTTTTCGCGAGTAAATTATTCTAGAACATGGTGCTAGCAATTTTTGAGCGCTGCTACAAACCTATGTTTCTTGCCAGCAATGCCTATTTTATTGTTCTATTTTTTGTGTTTGTTATATTACTTTAAAGAACGATTGGTAAAACAATTCTGTATTTTGACACTCTCTTGATAGTCTATTACGTTTCTTGAAAACTAACTTAATTTGCAACATCACCCGTTTTTGTGATATATGACTGCTTATCTCAGTGAGACAAAACTGCTCTTTCCGTTCAGGTAATTTTTTTTCGTTTCACCCCCAACTCTAATTTGTGGTGTTTGAGGTCACAAAAATGAAATGAAACGAAAAATAGAAAAAAAAAGTTAAATACCCCTGGAGAGGTAAAATCAGCTGTTATGATGACAATGAAGATGATTGTGACAATGATGTTCACTGATAATAAAAAAAAAATATGTGCTAACGCTAACTCTTTCATCAATGCTGCGATTATAATCTGTAGTGAGCAGTGAGATTACGTGGCCTCGTTTTCGCAATGTTGGCATCCGCACACTAAAGCTTACCTACACCTTATTGAGAAAGCTCCTGCAGTGTTATTGAACAGATGGTCCCTGACGAATCGTTGTCTACAAGCAGACGTGCGCGTGAATGCACCGTGCACTGATAATTGAAAAGGTGGGACCCCGATAGGAACGGCGCGAAGTCCCTTCCTTTGCTGATAACAGTCCGGAGGTCGAGGAAAAGTTTGAATGCAGCGACAGATAGCACACCTGAGTTCGGGGATGGAGGGGAGGGGCGGGGAGGACAAAAGCTGTTTACGCATAAGCGCATACTGCAAGTTTAGTCGACTACGCATGTATAATTCTAAACTTAGCCATGATATTGGGCGACGACTTGGTCAGCGTGTGGGTATCGAACCGCAGCTTTGTGTCAAGTGCAGGGTCTACGAATTCTACGAGCCGTCGCGCACAAGTTCAGCTTAACCAGCGACGAATTGTCAAATTGCTAACTAGGCACCCTGCGAATCTGCTTGCCAAGAAAAAGAATAGGAATGGGAGATTTCGGAACACGGGCTTTCATATTTTTTGGATGCAAGTTCGATTTAAAGTCGCAGAAGAGCGTCACTGGTATCCCGGCACTTGAAATGTGGTGCCCCATCTGTGGAGTGAATTACGGTCTGCCGCACCCAAGGGTAGTCTTAAAAAAAAAGGAAACTTAATATTCTCTCCTCAGGTTGACGCCACGACGGAACAGTAGGGGCACCCCCCGAGGCGGTGGCTTCAAAAAATAGAAACTCGTCAGATCTCTGTGCAAATGACAGAGCAGCGACAGCGATGCTTAAAAAAGAAGTCGCCATTTCGCCCGAGAGGCGAAGCATCGATTGCGATAGCAATACAGCTATACGAATCAAGAAAAGTAGTTTTATGGGCCGCATAAACTTGGAAAACATTCGCTTACTAACTTAATTAACAAGCACCCATGAACACATCACACTCGATGAACGCGGACACTCGCTGTGGAAACGCTGGTGCGCGCAAATGCGGCAGCAGCAGCGAGCGAATTGACCTTCGCGCTACCTATCGCTTTAACGCCAGAGTGGTGAGAACACAGCGCACACGAAGGCATGAGCCTAGTCTGCAGATCCCTTACAAGCTGCGCCGCGCGCGATGGCGTGCGGCCGTGCAAAGTACGCACTTGTTGGCGGAGTCGGAGCTGCCGCCCTCTCCCTTCCACGCTAGCTCCCCGCTTTCCTCCATATATGACGCGCGAGTTCGAGCCGCAATCGTCAGTTCCCCTTGCGCCTGGTCGCGAAATGCGCAGTTTCTGCCGGAGCCCAGCACCCCCCCCCTCCCTCCCTCCCTCCTATCGCACCACATGTAGCCTTTCGCGCAACGGACGACGGTGCTTTTGCAATCCGCTTGATTCGCGCGCACCAGAGTGAGCCGCAATCGTGGGCTTCCGTCGCGTGCTTTCACTCGCACTTACAGCACACGACGCGCGGCGACGGTGTTATCGCACTTGGACTTTATACGGAACATCACGACGACGACGACGGCGGCAAAAATGCGCCTCGGGTGTCCATATAGTTGCTATTGCAATAGAACATTGTGCGAATACTCGCGTAAACCTTTCGACGCAATTTCTCTTACCTACAGTGCACTGCCTCGGGTACAACCGATGCACTTCTTGTTGAGCAAAGCACACCAGCATTTAATTTCAGATACATCTGTTAGTAGCTTCCGGGAATCATCTTCCAAAATTATACTGCGTGATACTGTGTGAGAATATGTATAATCTCTTGGGATACGTTTGACATTCTACTCCGTACGTCGTATGCTACAACTGATATCTGACGGGGCTTTTACTTGATTACTCATGTACAGGAAAACTACGCGAATATCCTTAAGTGTTGTACATTTCGCTTTCCGTGTTGCCGGAGCATGCGATACAACCAGCGTAATTTTCGCTACACCTCTAAAATTTAACTCAGTTGTAACGGCATATTTGTCTTTCAGTGCCCTCACTGTCCATTGTTATCGGCAACCTACACAGCGACTTCGTGCTTCAGATGTATACCAGCTAATTGTTCCTCAGAAGCTCCAAGTAACACCTACACTCCTCGCGACCGCTTAGTAGCCTCACAGAGACAGATCGACTCGGCAGGCCGGCACCCGCGATCCCTCGTTACAGCTGAATTCTACCGTGCTTATGTGAAACATTATAGTAAATATATCAGGTGTTTTATTTTAACATTAATAAAATTCCTAAAGTAATTCTGTTAATGGTATTGGGCACAATTCTGCTTTTTGAGTGGAAGTACTTGAAGAGGTATACACTGCATAGGCTAAAAATCGGTACTCATAAATAACAAACTAACAAACTTTACAAATTAGGTTTGCAACCAATTGGTTTAGCGCACACATATCAATACATGTATTGAAGTCAGGGATTTCATAAGGTACATAGACTTAGAACAAATTTAGAAACTAGCTCCTCTTTCCATATAAGCGTTATATAAGCTCCACGTTCCATATAAGTTACAGCGTTGTAAACTTGATAGTTTCGTTTTCTGAAACTTTTCAATTTTCGCCAATCTTTAATAAAACATTGACAATCTAAACCGAAAATCTGAAACCGACAGTCACCACATTTTAAGTTTTTCTTTTAAATGCAACAAACCTCGTCAAATTTGCTGCAGTGGTTGCCGAGAAAAACGAATTCTCCTTTTACATGTATTTAGATGGGAGCACCCGAGCTAAAGCTTCCTCTTAACGTTATTCATAGTGCTAATGTACTACACTGCGCTCGAAACTTGCAATGAATAGGTGATCCAGTCGCCTTCAGCTGCAATGCCATAGGCCAGTTCCACGCGGTCAAAGTGCGTGAGACCCGGTGCTCTAGACAGCTGCAGACGCTGCGGCGCCCTTCTTGTCGCAACCTACCCTACTTCATTCGCTTCACGCTCTCTGATTGCGACAATGCCAACCTCCCAGCTCACTCAACTCCGCTCTAGACGTCACATTTGTTATTTGCAATAGTTGGGAAAGTTCCCACCCGCCAACGTTGTCTTTCAAATCCGGTTACGGACGCGAGGCCAGCTGGGTGCCCAAGCCAAAAGGTAGATCGAAACAGCTGTCTGATGAAAATAAATGTGCACTCGAATACAAAACAGCGACTTGTGTTTTTTTCATTGCTTTTTTTTCTGCAATGTTCGAACTTTTTCCGTCATGTGTACGTGTTGAATGTATTTCACATATTACAACTGACGGCATTCCCTATGTTGGGGCTCCATGAGTAACGATCTTTAACTGAATTTGAGACCAGACGCAAGAGTTTCACAACATGCGTCGTCAGGGATTGCGAAACGCAAGTTTACCATTGGGTGGCAGTCCATGACAATGAAAGGTTAGCTATGCATGCCGTATGCTTTCGCCATGCGTAATGGATATCGATTTCCTCACTTTTATCTCACTCACTGCCTACCACCTTCTCATACACTGATGAGGGAAGAAGACGAAGTGTCTTTCAGGCAGAACGCCGGCTCTTCCAGCTCTACTCATTTTGTGAATTTCTTTGACTTTGCTAGTGGACTGCTATTTCCTACTTAACTGCGATGGAGATGGAGCCTCACGCGCGTCCGCCGGGCTCGGCAGTGCCCGCGGCGGCTGCCTCCAGGAAGCGCAACGGCACCGAGAGCGACACTGACAGCGATGACACCATGCAGTACTATGTCAGCGGTGAAGATTCTTGCGACGACACCTTCGAGCTGGTGCGGAGTCGCAAAGCAAAGCGAAGATTTCTCAGCGCATCATCGAATTCGAGTGAGTCCACCGTGAGATCTTCGCGGGATACCGAGGAGCTCACCATCCTGTTCTCGCCAGTTCTCGCCAGTGACAACCTGAGACGCCTCAACAGGCAAGCCGTGTCTTCTCATCTAGAGGAGCTGGTTCCAAACGAAATCAAAGACATCAGGGTGAACACCCGTAAGAACGTGCTAGCTATTGACGTAGAACACACGGCTGCGTTGGATTCCTTGCGCAAGGTCACGGAACTTGGCGGGATGAAAGTCCGCCCTTACATTCCGCTCGGCAAACAAGTCCGTACTGGCGTAATTTACGATGTTGACGAGACCATCGTCGACTCCGATCTGTCAATCTTAATCAAGCCAGCTACGGAAAACACCATCATCACAAACGCGTTTCGTCTCGGCACGTCACGGTGTGTGAAGATCGTATTTAAGGGCGAATCCCTCCCATCGCACGTAAAAGTGGGCCTCTTCCGACACGCAGTTCGCCCCTTTATACCAAAACCGCTGCAGTGCTGGAATTGCAAGAAGCTTGGCCATGTGAGTAGTGTGTGCAATAACACTACCGTCTGTTCTCGCTGCACTGGGCCCCACACCACAAACACGTGCGAGGCCAGTGTGCTGAAGTGCACAAACTGCAGCGGCCCTCACGATGCATCTTCGAAGGAATGCCCTTTGATTCGAAAGGAAATGCAAATATTGAAGCAAATGGTTAGAGACCACTCGTCTCACCGAGAAGCAGCAGCATCTATTAAGCGACGACGATCACGTCCCCGACGTCGATCAAGAGCCTCCAAAGCCTCTGCAGAACGCCACACACGTATATTACCACCCACTCTTCCGCCCAGGCCAAACGCAGTCAGCTCAAAGGACAAGGCTACATCGAACAGCACGGCTGCTGACGCGTGGCCTGCACTCCCAAAGCTACCTGCCCCTACTGAGCGAAATGATACTTCTACAGTAGGGGACACTTCGTCTGTTCCTGATAAATTGGCGGACCAAGATCAACAAATTGTTGTTATGATCAGCTCTCTGGTGAGTGCTATTCGTGTTCTACTGGACAAGCTACAGACACCAACAGCTCGAAGTGCATTGCAAGTGCTGGATGCCATCAGTCCGGTTCTGGCGAGCCTTCAGAAGTCCAGTGCTTGAGAACTTCTACAGCAGAACCATGGCTCATCGACAACAACAAAGATCGTTCCGGGATGATGTGAGACGTGCCTCCATATTCCAATGGAATGCGAGAGGCCTGAGGTCTCGTATTTCGGATTTCCGACAGTTCGTATTTGCAAACCATTTTCCTATACTGGTCATCTGTGAACCGAACTTATCAGCCTGCATAAGACTATCGGGATATGAATCTTTTCTTTCAAACACGTGTGTCCGTGGTAGTAAGGTTCTGGTTTACATTCGCAAGGACCTTACGTATTTTTCCCAACACGTAGCGCCACACGACGGTAACCAATACGTCTGTGTTACTGTGAAAAAGAAGAAGCTGTCTTTTACTCTTATTGGCGTCTACCTTTCCCCAACAAGTCAGTTTGATAGAAAACGACTGGAAGATATTATGGCTGATACTCCCGGTCCTTGGATAATAACAGGGGACTTCAACGCTCACCACCATATATGGGGAAGCTCCAGGATAAATTCGAGGGGCAGGTCACTAGTATCCTTTGCATCAGGCCACAACCTGTGTCTTCTAAATGACGGAAGCCCGACATTTCTGCGAGGAACTACATACAGTAGCTGCCTTGACTTGACTTTGGTGTCACGTTGCCTGACTTTGAGCGTGCAGTGGTTCACTGATGTTGAAACCCATGGCAGTGATCATATACCGACCTATGTGAGAATCGATGGACTAGACGCCGCATTACCGGTTGTCTCTCGCCAAATCGACTGGTCAGTCTTTCAAGATCGCGTAGAAGACACATGCAAGACACATATTGCACGCAGATTAGAAGACATAATTGCTGACGCTATGCAAGATTGCACACGCTGCTTCACACATCCATCAAAGCGTACAGAGAATGACATTGAATTGGAAAGGCTTCGTGCACTACGTCGCCGAGCTGAAAGGAGGTACAGGCGCACGAAGTCAATTCTTGACCTCAGAGAAGCTCGGCGCATGCAAAAGAAGATCAAACGCCGAATGGATAAGCTAGCGGATCAAAGATGGAAATCTTTTTGCGACTCACTAGACCCCCGCAAGCCATTGTCCTGTGTGTGGCGTACCCTACGGGGTCTTTGCTCAAGTCCCCAGCAACGACACCCATTCAACGCCCTTGCTCTCTATCAAAACCGCCGCGAGATAGACGTCGCAGAGGAATTTTGTGCGAACGTCGCCGGCGGCACAGTTTTAGTCCCTGACATGGCTCTAGGCAACATCCCCGACCCACGAGATGCAAGTATGGACGCTCCATTCTCTATGGAAGAGTTAGAAGCTGCTATGGCGCTATGTAGGTGTTCGTCTTCACCAGGACCCGATGGCATAACATATACTGCTTTGCGCCACCTAGGCAGAGAAGCACGAAGAGAACTCCTCAGCCTTTTTAATACTTCATGGCAAGATGGTGTCGTCCCACAGGAATGGAAACGCAGCCGCCTGGTACCGCTTCTAAAAGCAGGAAAGTCCCCGCTCGAATTGGCATCCTATCGGCCTATAGCTCTTGCCAGCTGCGTCGGGAAGCTTATGGAACGTATGATCCTCATGCGTCTCGAATGGTACCTTGAACATCATAAAATTTACCCTGACTCTATGGCGGGATTTCGACGCGGTCGTTCATCGATTGACAGTGTCATCGATCTCGTATCATCTGTGGAGCAACAAAAATCTCGGAAGCGATTATCAGTAGCGCTCTTTCTTGACATGAAAGGCGCTTACGACAACGTTTCCCATCAAACCATTCTAGACGCACTTCTGACAATTGAACTAGGAGGGCGAGTATATCGATGGGTCAGTAACTACTTGACACAAAGGTCCTTGTTCGTACGAACGGAACATGGTCCGACTACCGACCACTACACATGCCGAGGCGTTCCCCAGGGCGGTGTTCTAAGCCCTATTCTTTTCAACCTCGCGCTTCTTGGGCTGGCCGAATCCCTACCGGAAACAGTGAGTGTTTCAATCTACGCCGACGACATCTGCATCTGGACATCAGCGGTCACTCGCCTGCAGGTTCGCGCACGGCTACAGAAAGCAGCAACACAGGCATCTGACTACCTTCACACACAAGGCCTTACCATCTCAACAGAAAAATGTGCATTAGTCGCTTTTACGCGAAAAACGATGACTCCTTACCCAGTATGCATCAATGGTCAGCCTATCTCCTACAAGAGAAATCACCGGTTTTTGGGCGTCATTGTAGACCGGGACCTCACTTGGAGCCCTCATGTTGCCCACTTAAAGAAGAAGCTCACATCTATTGTTCACGTCTTCAAGTTCATCGCCGGCAAAACATGGGGATCGTCAGTGGGCTCCATGCTACAGTTATATCGAGCACTGTTCATCGGATTCCTACGCTATAGCTCCCCCGTGCTTGCTAAAACCTGCAAGTCAAATCTTCGAGCACTTCAGAGCGTGCAGGCACAGGCACTACGTGTTTGCTTAGGCCTTCCGCGCAGCGCCTCGACAGCTGGAACCATTATAATCGCTCAAGACCATCCGATCACAACTTATATTAGCACCGAAACGCTTAGAACCCATGTTCGTCATGTTTCACGGATGCAGTCAAGCCTTCTTGCGTGCCTGCCAGAACGACGACCACAGGCGTCCTTCTCCAACAAGGTCAACATCCATCGTGCCTCCTTACCATCGGGTTTCACACCCTCTGCACGTTCAACCTCAGCTTTGTGGTGTTTAAAACAACCTCAAGTGCGTCTTACGATTCCAGGGATAAGAAAAAAGACCGACCTGCCTACCTTGGCCTTGAAGCAAGCAGCTCTGGATTGTTTGCACACTTTCTACTTTGATCGAGTACATATATATACGGATGGCTCTTTCACTCAGACCAGCTCCACCAGCGCAGTGGTTATACCATCCCGTTCACTAAGCATCCAATACAAGATCTCTCACTTGACAACATCGACTAGTTCGGAGCTTGTTGCCCTCCGAGGTGCCGTTGATTATATTAATAACCAACCCGCTAATCGGTGGGCTATATTCTGCGATTCGAAGGCGGCCTTACAATGTCTTCTGGCATCTCTTCGTCGCGGGTCATGTGAACAACTCGTGTCGGAGATACGAGAAATGCACCATCACATGATCGCGAAAGGACACGACGTCGTATTTCAGTGGCTGCCTGGTCATTGCGGTATCTCCGGCAACGACCTCGCTGACGAAGCTGCTAGAAAAGCTCACGAGGGAGCAACCCTTGTTTCAATACCTTTATCGCGGACCGACGCAGCCCAACACTTAGGCAAGCTAGCGCACTCTTTGACACTGGAGACGTGGCGCACATCTGAATTCACTCACCATCGCTTGCTTTCCCTCGATCCCTACATGCAACTGCGGCTGTTACCAGGTCTTCCGCGAAATGAGGAAACAGTGCTGTGCCGCTTACGTTTGGGCGTCGCATTCACAAATGCTTATGCATTTCTGATTGGAATGGCTGATAGCGCCGAGTGCAATGCCTGCGGTGTCGAGGAAACCATAGAACACCTACTGTGCTACTGCCCATCTTATGAAAATGAAAGGCAAGACCTCTGCACAGCTCTCAATCAGCTAGATGGAAAGCCGTTCACCTTGAACAAGATCTTGGGATCATGGCCTCGCATATCACAGCTACAAAAGGCCACAAAAGCGCTGCTGCGATATTTGAAAGCGACCGGATTGAGTCAACGTCTGTGATCCGGACTGAGTGACCGACTGATATCTCCAGTGGACTTTCTCTTTTCTTTTAATCTTTCCGTCCCCCTTTCCCTCTCCCCAGTGTAGGGTAGCCAACCGGGCTCAGTCCTGGTTAACCTCCCTACCTTTCATTTATCATTTTCTCTCTCTCTCTCTCTCATACACTGATCATGCATATGACTGTTCTTCTTACATAATTGCTTACGAACAGTGTTGAAAAAGTAGTTGTCGGTTGTCGCTTACGAGAACAGAAAAACACGGAAACCGCTTCATGTAGTTGCTTCATTACTATAGCAGGACGAATACGGCGACATGTGCTCTGCTAAGAAGATGTAGTTTGGATATATATATATATATATATATATATATATATATATATACAGTGTTGCGGCATCAGTGGGCGCTACTATGCATGCCGCTGCCCCTGACAAGACGTCATGTTGCCGCCGTATGAAGCAGAAATTGGCCGAGCGTTTAGCATTTTCTAAACCGACTCCCGGGTACTTGTTATGAAAGAGCACGGTAGCAAAATACAGGGCACTCGAACACAATAACACGTTTTCTTTGCATGCGAATTTTTATAAAGCGATTTCTCCGTAAATACCTTAAAAAGCCTCCTTAAACGAAAAATGAATACCCCGACTGCGAATGAATTTTACGCACGAAATACGCCGTTGACCTCCTTTTACAAAATCCCATAATGCAATTAATACTCGTATACTGCTACTGCGGTTAAGAGCCCTAAATCAGGTTTGCCTTGTCCGCACCGTCCGTACGTCCACTGGTTATGCTGACGACGGCCGTTGCCTACGTCTATGGATGGATGGATGCAAAACTTTAATGAAGGTCCTGAGGTACGCGACTCAGCGCGCTGCGGGCCGCTCCCACGTTGGGACAGTCAGGCCATGCCCGACTGCCGCATCGTGGGCCCTCTGGACAGCCCTTAGTTGCGCCCCGGCATCGGGGCTCTTGATAACGGAGAGCCACTTGTCCCCATTGATTTGTTCTGTGCCTCGTAACGAGGGGCAACGCCAGAGCAATGGGCTAGGCTAGCGATGTCACTGCAGTGCCTACGTCTATGACTCATTCAATTTTTTTTCCCTAATTGCACCTCCACCTCCCAAGCTTCATCGTCGCCTAAGCACGAATAAAAATGAAGCTTACCCACGAACGCGACCATTGGGATTAGAACACATGTTAATGGAGTGTTGTGTCGAATGCAGGTGTTTGACGTTCTGTAGCCACTGCGCTATTGTGGAACATTTGTCTGTTTTAAAGCGAAGCGTTCTTTGCCTCTTCTCCCGACTTTGCGGATGCTGTTGCAGCTGTTATGGTCTTGCCGCGCATGCCACCTGTCTTTTTTTTTCTGGCTTTTTTTGTTTCTTCATTGCCTCGTCAAGATCAGTGCGCAATTACTGCAACGCTTTTTGCTCCACATACAGACTCTGAAAGATGTGACACCTGTTCGCGTATTTCGGGAAGCCAGTGCAAGCAATACTCCCGCGGACGGGGATGACGATACGTGTATGGCATTGTTGTTCTTCGTAGAACAACAACAAACGCTTCTTAGATATTGCGTAACAACTTTTGGTTCTTGGATAAAAAACATATGTAGGAGAAGTGCGCGGGATGTCTGCAGACGTAGTTTGCCGAGAAAACGGCGTTTGCTTCAGCATGTTTCCTTAAATGCACTTAGGGGATGAAGATCGAGGCAAAGTTAAGGATCTTACGCAAACAACGGGAAAGCGTGCGTACAAATTATCCTTTCAAGCTTGTTAGCGGCTTTCTTCAAACAAGGCATGAGTCTTCGAAGTTGTCGGTATAGACAGCGTTCATTAGTGTGCTTTCGCCAAAGACTTGCGCAAGCTAGTGCGAAAGGTGATGCAATTCCGTACGCTCATTCTGCAGATGTTCCCTCTCCAGAAGTTACCGCGGCAAATATTTACACCGCAGATTTCTTCACAGTGTGGAGGGAATCGTCGCTCTTGTCTTCTCACCTGTTAGGAAAATGCTGAGTCATGATGGCTATACAGGTTTCTTGATACAGTGATCGTCACGTAATTGTTGCCTTCTCATTGTCTTCATACCTTTGTATTGCCATCGTTGTGGTACAGTCGTCATGCTTTCTTCGTCATGCCATCGTCACCACGAAGTCGCTTAACCATCGGCATCATTTCAGTATCGCCATCCCATTGTCGTCATACGACTTTCACCGATCCATCGACGTAATTCCTTGTTCGCAACTCTATCGTAATCATGCTGACGTCATTCCATCGTGATTAGGCCTTGGTTCTCGTGCCTTCTTCGTCATTGCATCATCGTCACACAGACGATACAAGGCATCAGTAGCCATACCATTGTCGTCACACCATCGTCACCTTATTGTCCTCACGTGGCCTTTGCTACGTTGTCGTCGTTGAATCGTCACCATATTTCAAGAATCTACATCTGATTGTCGTCATGTCGCCATCAATATCACTCCATCTCCCTTATTCAATCGTGGATGCGTCAGCGTCAAACAGTTGTCGTCGTGTCTGCATTCGCATGAGTAACCTTGGCAAGCGAGTCCCATAGCAAAGTCGGGTTAGGTCGGACTATGTGGCATACGGCCGAATCCACGATAGCCCCAGGATTACCACTACACATGTTCAATTAATGGGACTTCAGGAACATTGCTGTGCCGCGGCATTGCTCGATTGGTATTCGCATTACCGTCGACACTCATTGTGCGACGAGTGCTGCCATAATTTCTTTTTACTGCTGACACTTGCTCAGCCAAACGCTTGTTCATGATCGTCAGGCCTATATATGGCGTCCTTCGTTTTCGGGTAAAACACAATAATACTCGATTCTTGCACCCCGACCAAAATTTCTCATCATGGGGTTGAACCCGATTTATTCAGGAAACTCGCCCTTTTGTACAGGATGATAATAATGAATGCAGGTGTTACAAAACTAATGAGCACTGCCTCGTTAGAACTTAGCTTTCTTCCTTCCCTTGTAAGGGTACAGGGAGTGTAGTAGATTACAGCATACTTGTCAATATTCTTGCGTAACTGAGACTAACAGCGTGTAACGAAATAGCTGGACAAATATCTATGACCAATGCTTCAATGCCCCAGCTGCACACATTTCACGTGACGCTCCACTTTTGTCGGAATGGCGGTGAGCAGAGCTGGCTAACGCACCAGATGTCAGGTTGCACGCAGCCTTATATCAAGGCCTTGGAATTGAAAAGCACAAAGCCGTCTCTGTTCGTCTATATCGCTCAAAAGGCAGAGGACTGCACGTGTCAGGTGGAAACTCTGTAATCGGCCACTGTACTCCGCGTTCAATGTTGTCTTTTCGTTGACTTTTATTTCACCTCCTTCTATTACATTTGCGAGAATAAACACCAATTTAGGTCGCTACTACAATTATGCGACGCAAGTGCCGTATTTCTGATGCCAACAACATGGAACACAGGCAAGACAGGAGTGGGACGTTGTACGCGCAAGAATATTTTTTTTTAATTGGGTGGAGCCCATCTAAGCATGGCTGCCGACTGTAACGCGTTTAACATTGAATCAGCATAGTGACACAACATATTGCCATCGTCTAAACATGCATGAGACGCGTAGTGCAGCGAGATTTCTCTCTCTCGCTTCCCTAAGAACGCTGAACACCATCTATAGCAACTTTGCCGCGAAGCCCGCACGTGTCCCCCGAAATGCACAGAGCGCCGGTGCGTGCGATGGATTAGAAACGCGTCATGCTGCAACCGGGCTCCTTTCTCTCACTCCTTTCTGGATCTACTGCTCCACCTAGTGGCGCTGCCGAGAAGTCCGCATGCGGACTCCGAGACGAGAAGCGCGGCAAACCGACGCTTGCGAACGCTGAGATTCGTTCCCGCTCTTGACAAACACCCAGTGGCACCTACTCAGCGACCCAAGTTGTTGAGAGGACGTTCGTTGAAGGACGGCAGATACCCAGTGCGTTCGTGGCGCAGCTCGATAAAGCCTTGGGTCGCTGTCCTTGAGGAAATCTTGTGACGTGGCTTCCATTCCGCTTGGAATCGGAGAAATTTAAGGGAATCCTCTTCGTCATTTTAGAGTGGCACGTAATCAGTGGCATTACAACCAGCGACCTACGCTGGCCAACAGATGGTTTCGAGCCCTGTTCCCTGAGCACAACTGCCCGATGCACTACCCATTCGAACACGGGCTACGAAGTGACCAAGGTAGGTGGGAAAACGATTACATACATACATACATACATACATACATACATACATACATACATACATACATACATACATACATACATACATACATACATACATACATACACACATACACACATACATACATACAGATCATCATCATAATCATCATCATCGTGATCAGCCTGTTTATGCCCACTGCAGGACTAAGGCCTCTCCCGGCGATCTCCATTTACCCCTGTCCTGCGCCAATCGATTCCAACTAGCACCCGCGAATTTCCTACTTTCATCGCTCCACCTAGTCTTCTGTCGTTCTCGATTGCGTTTTCCTTCTCTTCGTACCTATTCTGTAATACTAATGGTCCAACGGTTATCTAACCGGCCCATTATATGACCTGCCAGCTCCATTTTTTTTCTCTTGATGTCAATTAGGATACCATCTATACCCGTTCGCTCTCTGATCCAAACAGCTCTCTTTCTGTCTCTTAACGTTACGCCAAGCAGTTTTTGTTCCATCGCTCTTTGCGCGGTCCTTAACTTGTTCTGAAACTTCTTTGTCAGTCTCCAAGTCCATGCCCCATATGTCGGCACTGATAAAATGCACTGATTGTACACCTTCCTTTTCAATGATAGTGGTAAGCTTCCAGTCAGAAGCTGGCAATGTCTGCCATGTGTGATCCAACTCATTTTTATTCTTCTGTGAATTTCCTTCGCATGATCAGGGTTCCCTGTGATTAATTGACACACACACACACACGCACACGCACACGCACACACACACACACACACACACACACACACACACACACACACACACACACACACAAATACATACATAGCCCTCGGAAAGTGCTTGAAGTACCCTAAGAATACCAACGCTTTCAAAAGTCACCAAAGTAATATTTATATATTTAGTTTGCATTTAGTTCGTTTTTAACGTCCGCGTGCGCTTGAGTAACGCTCGCGAAGTGAATATCCACAGCAGCAAGCCATGCCTATCGAGTAGTTTTCCTGCAATTACTTCACACTCTAAGAGAGCAGCACAAAGCGATTCCTGCTATAATTTTATTGACTGCGGCGTCTACGTTGCAAGATCACTACGCCATAACATTCCTTCTCTGGAGAACCTATGCGGCCTTCGTCCGCGATACAGTGAAACCACGCTTCCACAGCACTGCCTGGAACTTTTGTGAACGGACTATCACCGCATCTGGAAGCGCGAAGCAGGAGCGTGTTTATCACCTCGAAGTGCCGCTGCTGCTGCATGATTGGCCACGGTGTAGATGCTTGCTGATACAGCATGGTGTATACTAAATACATGATAAAGAAAATTAATCAACAGCTGTACCGTCGAGACAGGGCGGCCGACTTGTCCCTGCGTAATGTCGTGCTTATAAGAAGAGCCGTTTTGCTTGGCTCCTTGTGAGGGACCCGATGAGATGTTGCGCATTTCGTTGGGTGGGCGCTAACGCATTGCTGCCAAGTTGCGTACATTATGGACAAGGGTATATGAAGACGATATATGAAACAAAGCAGACTCTTGCTGTATGTGTTACGGCAATCGCCTCCTACTGCCAGGAGCACGCGCAATAAAGATTCACGCACGGAAACGTCAAGAAAATAATGAGCAGTGAAAAGCACTCGTTTGTACGCGTCAATGCAGTTTCCCAAGCAATTTACAGCTTATGAAATCCATGGAGATGGCAATAATAAATTAAAGCTTCGTGGATTGAAGTGGTACGGTGAGCTATTCACTTGGTCAACCGCAGATAACTGAGCATATCGAATAAATCTTATATTGAGATAGAAAAGGTAACTGTTGTACCACAAGAAGAGAACAGTTTGAGATAAAAACGTGACACAAAGCACTGCAGTTGAATACCGAATAATTCTGCCGCAGCACCCAGTACAGCTACCGTTGAGACATCAGAAGATGATACTATCAAACGTATTAAGGTACAGCGGGGACTGTGGATGCAGTCATTTATCGTCAACTGTTAAAAATGGCGCTGCTTTCTATAAAATATATTGATATACGAACATCACTTCGCAAAGCCTTTTTCTCCTTTATTCCTACCATCTAAGGACAGCATCTCCCGCTAAGCTATGCTATATAAATCTACTCACGAAAGTGATTAGCGGAAATTGGTTTGCTGAGTTTATTCTAACGTACAGCATCATTTATTAGAAGAAGAAAATAAAGACAAAGAGTTGCATCTAGAGCGACTCCTTGCACATTCCGAAATGGTCTTGAAACCTGCGTCTTGGAGTGGGCTTGAGATGTGTCTTGAAGCTTGCTAAGTGACCAGTACTCAGTGGCTCCTGAATTGCATGCTCTAAACCTGCGCTGCGTAGGTCCGATGGCACGAATTCTCAATTTACAATATTGAAGTGGAGAGTTCCGCGAATGGCAAGAAGCCCACCGCTGGGTGACAGCCCTTCGTCCTGAGGACGTAAAAACAACTTTCCGAGCAATCGCATAATGCTGTCCAAGATATGTCTTGCTCTTCATGCCTATACAGTCCATCGCCCTAGAACCGCATTAACTGCGAAGGCTATTTCAGCTGTCATTTCCCCGGAAGCTCTGGTACTGGAATTTTTACGCCTATTTTCGACGTAGTAGACTAAAGGGTGAATTGCCTTTATTTGTGTGTGCGTGTATTATTTCCACGTAAGCACCAGAGTATACTATTATTCGCATTTCGCTTGCTCAAAACGTCCAGTGGAAAAGAGAATTTACTGAGTGGTTGCTTTCAACGTCAGAACCAATTTAGTAATGCAGAACTTTCGCCACGTTCATGAAAGTTTAGCGAACCGAAGCACAAGTAAAATGATGTTTGGCTAAGCCGGACGTCAATATTGGCAAAGTTCGCGTTCCTGCGGCATAATCAGATACGTTATATTTCTGTTATTGCTGCTCGCCCATTTTCGAATCGTTTTCGTTTTCCCAGACGGTGAAATATTATCTTTCGTGCACCTCAGAATACGTCCATTGCGTTTTTTTTTTGTGTATTTCTGAGTGCACTTGAATGTCTGTTAACCGCGCACAGGCTTATACGGCGCTTATTTTTTTACAGTGATATGTAATTATTACAATTATATACGATATCTTCGGAAGACTATTACGATTTGCGAAATTCTATTCGTACAACACACTACTCCTGGTCTTTACTAACGATTCGTATCTGCTAAGGACCCGAGCCTTTTTTATTGACTCTATATTTCGCGACTTCCAAAGAGCATTTGACACTGTCTACCATAGTGTTCTTCTTTTACTGCTAACACAGCTTAGCGTTGACCTCAATGGTGTGAAATGAATTAAAAGCTTTTTAATCTTAGGCAGTGTTAAAATACTCGCCGTAGACGGCAAAGTAGACAGCGGCCATCTTAAGTCTCGTTACAGTTCTCTCGAAGACGTCAAAGTAGACAGCTTCACGAAGACAGCATAGAAGTCAAAAACGATGCGGGCTACATTTCTGTCCAATCAAGAGGAGAGCAGAGCAAAAAATGGAGGGAAAGAGAAAAGAAGAAGGCCGGGAGGTTAACAAGAATAACATCCATTTGGCTACCCTACGCCGGGGGAGAGAGCTGAGCAGGATGCTTGGAAACTTAACGGGAAGGTCGTCCACGCACAAGAAAGCGTAAATACGATTTGATATGCCCTTAATAGAAGTCACATCGTGTTTTTCAAAGGTCCGCAGGCAAAAAGACTCAAAAGACAGAAATAATGTGTGCTTTTCTCGACATATTTTTTTCTTGTCGCCGGGAGGTTGCGTTTCGTCGCAGGAGCGTCTTCCAGACGGCTCGAAACGCGTTCCATGACTTGGCCTCGAAGCTGTCTAGGCTGTCTCCTTAGCTGGCGACGTTAACTGACTCCGATGATGGGCAGAATTAGAACACATCTGAAGAACCCGCGTGCGTACCAAGTCGGTGTGCCATATACTAGTCCGAGCGGAACGAACAGCAAACGACGAGCTAAAATCTTTCTAATCTTGGGGCGCTGCAAACCGCCGACGGTATCCCTTCGGTCTCATCTCACGCAACGTCGACGAGCGACGCCGTCTGCAACGCCACCTGGTGGCGTTCCTCATTGCGCCAGCATTCTCAGACGCCCTGCAGCGCCACGCTACAAATTTCAGTGCTTCACCTTTGGGCAAAGTTGCCATTTCTAAGGCCAGACCCTCAAGTGGCTCGTTGAAATGGCTCATACCCGAAAAAAGAAAAGCGGCGCCTAGTCGTGTGGTTGCAAAAATATCCTAGTCAAATCGAGTGGTTAAAGTAAAGTGGACGAGTGGTGCAAAAAGAGGTAGATCATCATCAGCAATGGCTCATACCGGAAAAATATAACATAATCTGAACGGGCTCATACCCCCTTAAGCCAGCAAAGATGCAATGGCTGAATATGAACGAAGATACGAAAGAAAAAAAAAGAGCGAAAGAAAGAAGGGAACAAAGAGTGAAAGAAAGAAAGAAAGAAAGAAAGAAAGAAAGGAAGAAAGAGGGCAAGAAATAAAGGAAGAAAGAAAACATCGACATCAGGAATGGTTCATACCCCCGTAAGCAAGCAAAAATGCAATTGCTGAATATGCAACTAGAAAGGAAAAAATGGGAGAACGAAAAAGGAATGAACTAACGATCTAAAGAAGGAAAGAAAGAAAAGAAAAGAAAGAGGGAAATACGAAAGAAGGAAAGAAAATGCGAATAAAAGAAAGAACGAAATAATCTTTAGGTAGTGCATTAGGCGCTCGCATTTTTCATTGAAAAAATCGACCTACAGCATAATATGTTTACACTGAAGCTCGTTATGTCTTGCAAGAAGTCACACCCCTTCAATCAGATCTACTTAATTCATTATGACGCGTGCAGCTGGCTTTTGACTTCGCGTGTTACAAGCGTGTAAAATGTTGTCGATTTTTTTTTTCCGTTTCAGTGTCCTTTGAGCAATGCTTAGCTTCTCGAAATTTCTCTGTTCTCCAATTCACGGGCATATATAATTGGGAATGCATACTGATGCATAAATCTTGCATTATATTTTAAACAAACCACAGCAGAAATACCCTATGAATGTTCGAGAAATGTTATGTCCCTAAAGCAACCTCAAGTACGAGATGCTTTGAAATACTTGGCTTCACCCTAACGCACGCACGTAAAAATTTGGAGTGACGAAGTGACTAATTGTTGGGAAGCAAATCGTTACTTTCATTTATCGCTCTTGCAATAGATTTTTTTCTGCCCAAGGTATAAAAGGAAGGTTCTAGCCAAGAACACGCAAAATATTTGACTGTCTTTAGTACGAACCATGAGCTAAATTTCTCCCACTAGAAACCTCTCCTCTGAATCAAATTTATTCATAGGCAGATTCTACAGTGCGCTTGGGCGGTGTAATTGTATACCAAGAAAACCGCAAGAGTAATACATAGCTTGACCACGTAAGCACTTCTCTTTATTATAGGGTCTTAAGTGTTAAAATCATGATCTGATACGAGACGCGCTGAATTGCAGGGCTCCGCTATAATTTTGACCACCCGGTTTCTTTTTAACTATAGCGAATGCATGGTACACGAGCGATTTTCAATGGCAGCCCCACCGGAATTTAGCCACTGCGGTAGGTATTGAACCCGCGACCTTGGCAGCGTCGTAGCCACTCAGCTACCACAGCGGCTGCCACAAAAAATATGACGCATTAGCAAGATATAGAAGAACTGCGGCAATGTTGTGAACGTCTCTGCGGAGAAACTTTCAAATTCATCCGACGTACTCTTCCTGCACTTCTGAAGACAAGCTATTGAACGTTAACCTAATTAACGAACGTATTGGCCCGTCCAAGGAAATCATATTTAAACCAGCACCTTCATTATCAACACGTTGGCTATCATTCATTGGTGCAGTACATTCTTACGTATCGGACTGCAACGCGTTCTTGATTGCTGGAGCAATACGCCAAGAAGAAAAGAAGATAGGCAGTGAGAAACTTGTTACACAGAGCGACTTTAAACCTACAATCTGTACGTAGCAGGCGGAACGGCGAAGCAGCTCTGGGTCCTGATATTAGCGTTGGGAAACAAGCAAAAAAAAAAAACCTCCGTCCTGTGCATCATTTCCCCACCTTTCACGTCGTTACGACTTTGTACTTTAGCTCAACAAACTAAAGTAGGTTTGCCAATAACCGCACACAAAGCGCGCGATATAAGAGATGCTGCTTTTATCGAACCAATGGATCACTGGACTTGCCAAGGTTAAAGACTGCTCGTGGGAGTATAGCGTACTAGATGTTGGATAGCGCAACGTTTTGACGGGACACAAAGCAGATGCACAGATAACGGAGCTCTACTTGCAACTATCAATTTATTCCCTCGTCAGCAGAATAAATGCCAGAAGTTACTCAAAGCGGTAGCACTACAAGAATACAAATAACAAATGTTATAAAAAAGACCATCCACCAACACCAAGCCAGCCTTTCCAAATCATCATTTTGGGCTGAGCACGACATCGCAATAAAAAATCACCCGTGCGGTAAACGGTGCAATCTAAAACTGGTTTTCTTTTCGGCACCCAAACAATTGCTGAGCATGCGGGCGAAGGTAAATCCAGTGGCCATGCAGAAACGAAGCTGTGAAAAACAGAAACAAGTTCGTCGGGTTTACTGAGGGAGCCGTACATTCTGTTCCACTTTCGTGTGGCAAAAAAAAGTATTTTGGAAAGGCTGGGCACGATCTGAACGAAATATTGAAGAAGAGATTGAAGAAGATCTCGACTCTAATGTTTCAAGAGAAGTCGTCGGTTCACTTTGCGATTCATTTCAGAGAATGCGGATGTCGGCCAATCTTCGAGAACTTCACGATTTGTGAGCAAAGATGGCAGCCAAATGACGCGAGATATTATCGAAGCCGCTGAGACTGCGAGCATGGGCATTATGTGCGGAAGCGTGCCAGCTATTTCGCTTAGTGCAAAAGAAACTGCTTTCCTCGCGCATTATTCGGAAAGAAATTTTGTACCCTCATTGTTCCTCTTCCTTGCGATGACGAGCGCAGTCAAATGATGATTTGACAAAACTATCTTGGTATTGGTGGATGGTCCTTCTTGAAAATATTTTTTTCGTATTTTTTCTCTTCGCCTTTGGGTGTCTTCTTCCATTTATTCCACTGCGAAGGGAATAAATCGATTTTAGCAAGTAGCGTTCGATTGTATGTGTTTCTCTTCTGTATGTCCCGTCAAAATTTTGCGCAATCCGAAATCGAGGACTACTGGACATCGGTTGACTTTCTGTAAGTCTAATTTCATCTCGAACGGAAACTCGGACAGCTTCTCAAAGAACCTCCGTATCTTCCTACCAACTTTGGAAATACAATAACAACGAAGCCACCATGTTCTCCATTGTATTCCGTGTAGCACACGAAGCCAGACATAAAAAGAATACACGGTCTGCGTGCTCGAAACGATACTCTAGACGCAAACGCGTCAGGCGTTCCATCGCTAGTGAACCGGAGAGTTGGTGCTGTTAGCGCTGCAGTCGTCGCGAAAACATTTCAGCGGGGGAAACAATCTCGCGTAGAGCGACTCTCAACTTCGGTTACGATGCGTGCACTTTGCACGGCTTCTTGACTCGAGACAATTTCTCTCCAGTCTGCATCCGACATCCGCAGGGAGAACTTTCGATCGTCCTCGGATGCCGTTTAAACGTTGCATCTTTTACGAAGCAGTACAGAACCAACGACGAAGCACTCGGCAAACCCAATCACATAGAAGTAAGGGTTTCCTAAGACCTGGAGACAGAGTCGTGGCTGAGGAAAAATAAAAATAGTCTGTCTACTTGGCTGCCACGCATAACGATACTGGGTCCCGGCTTGTCAAGCCAAGAATCGTCTGCCGGTGTCCTCATGGGAAACAACAAATGTTATTCACGTTCGTTTCGGCGCAGTTGGCAACGGTGCGCTGTTCGCGTGTAACTCTATGTGCTCGCCGTATCGATATCGATGGTTCAGTCTCCGCAAGAACGACACGGGGCGATCAATCAAGCGAGCGCATACTTCCAGTTCCAGCCGATCGTCCTACCCGGAACATTTCTACACACGATTTGTTGTTTGCGCTCCACCTTGTTTTCTACGAACGTTAACTTTCCAGAGTGGCAGCTACACTATGCTTGAGTGAAACAAGCGCTCGGCGTCCCAGTTTCAGAATAGTTTAATCGTAGCAGCTTCTCAATAATTTTGTTTTTCGAAAGGTGCCTAAACCAACTTCAGAGTCGATCTTTAAATAACAAAATTGCTGTTAGCTAAATATTCACATCTAATGAACGTCGCATCGCTCTTGCATTTAAATGATCGGAATGCTTCCAATGTCAGCCAATTACTCAATCACATTTTAATTTTTCTCAAGAGTTTTGGTATAGGTGGCGGTAATGTAGCACACTCAGTGTGATCGGCATTTTCTGCCAATTGCATTGCGTTAATTTTAGGCTGATAACAGTTAAAGGCGAGTCAATTGCTCCTTCTTTATTAATTTATTGCTTCACTTTGTACACTCTCAAGCCCAGAAGGAATGAGAGAGACGAGTGACGGTAACTGGGGATAGATTCCTTCAAATTAATGGATGAGCGATGGCAGCTACGGCGGTTGTCATGTCCATTGACAGCAGCTGGAATAAATAAGTTTCTCAGAGATTTTTCACCAATACCCATGTGTATGACCGCTTCAAGACCATGATCAACTCGTGAGGACATGTAGAGTGACCCAAGAAAAATCGCGTCTTCAGCTCACAGCTAGTGCAGCAAACTTTCTGAAAAAAAAATAGGAGGCAGATAATATTTTTTCTTCTTTCTTTTTTGCTAGAGATAAAAAAAATTGAGGGAAGACTTCACTACAGAAAGAGTACAAGTACGAAACAGGCCGTACTGTTTTGTATTTGTGCTCGGCTCACTCTCAATATCGGTCTACTACACAGCATAGCTTCAGTACTGATCGATCGGCGCCAGATTAAAGGTTTCTATTTTTTTTTTTTTTTTTTTTTTTTTTTTTTTGAGGAAGCGCTGTTTTCGCTGCGTGGTAATCGACTGAACACAGCGTAACTTTGTTAACTGGTGTTCTGAAATGAAATCATCGGTCCTGAAGAACTTGCTCCTCCCCACATATTTTAAAATTTTGTCGCTTAAAGCGCTGGTTTCTTGGTGAGCTTTCCTGATATTTACTTTGTGTGTGTGTGTCCGGAAGCGAGACAGGTTTTCGTTATTAGGAACAAGTCTTAGCCTTGATGCAAGTCTTGCGAGTCAAGGAAGCCCTCCTGTCTCTCTCTCGTTTCCGTCTACTTATTTATTTGTTCGCCTGTTTACTTACTGTACATATACTCAAGCGCCTGGGCACTGTAGGAAGAAGGGGGTACGCTCGTACATCAACAAAAAAAAATTCTTACCCTGATTGATAGATCACTAGAGACATTCGCACTCAACATACCTGCCCAAAGCAAGACTGTCATAAAATAAAGAAAAAGACACAGGCGAATGAAAGATAAAAAAAGTGTAAATAAATTTACCCACGAATACAGTGAAGAAGTTTTGAACCTATGTGCTCTGTATATATCTTAAATACAATGTTTATCGGAAAAATGTACTCTTCGATTGAAACACTATCTGCAAGAAAGTGGTTCCTGTCATTAGTTCTGTGCGGAATAAATGAGTATAAGAACCTGTTTGTGCTACCTGGTTACTGCGCATTGAGCTACATATATGCGTTAAAAGAAGCCTCAGCTAGCTTTTCCTTTTTCTTTTCGATGTTTTAACTTCCATGAAGCAAACATCCGAAAACAAATTTTGTATTTCAGAAAGATTTGTTCTGACGGTTATAATGCATTTCAGAGATTTGGATTTTTGTTCACTCATTTCGAAAATGCGAGAACTTTCCTGTTTGAGACATTCACCCGGTCATGTTCGATCTTCATCGCCTGATCAATTCTTCTTGTATAATGGTAAACACAAATCTTTATTCCATCTTGTATGGTTTTCAGTTTCAAAAAGGAAAGAATTCTTGAAGATAGCAAGACTTAAAAATTAATTATCAAGTTTACAATTCCGTAGCTCTGCTACAAAAACGGTATCCAAATTCTGTCAATTGTCTCTCATAATTCAACTAAAGGAGACAACACTGATATAATTTACACCTTGTGAACTGTGCTGCTAATTTCTGAACAGGACTTTTGCAAAGCCTTTTTAAACATTGTAACATATTCACGCAAGCTCTAAATAATAATATCGAATTTGTCCACTTATGTACTCTAACGGATGCGGTTTACAAAACTGCCATATCTTTTCTATTTGTTTTTTGTGCACAGTTATGGATTTGAGAACTTCGTGCTTCTATTTTGTTATGGTTACTGATTTCCGGTAATTTTTCAAGAAATTTGTAATTCCTAAATCAAAATTCCGCCTCTAACAGTCACTACAATCTAACTTTCTCTCTCAAATGCAAAAAAAAATTAAATAGAATTGCTCCAGGCGCTATCTCAGAAAAACATTTCTCTGTCCTACAAGTATTCGAATTGGCGGCAACGGTTTCGGGATCCAAGAAAAAGCGTCTTCTTAAAAATAATATCCTTTGTTCTAGTATCTTTCGCGAATTTTTGTGGCGGTTCATGGCGAGACTTCCTTCACCAGTGCTTATAGGGCGGCAATGCGAAGGTCACGTGCTTTCGCGCCGCTGACTCACGGGGTGCGTTGCGTACGCAATGTTAACTATATTAGTTCTTTGAGGCATGCGTGCTGTCGCGCGAAAGCTTTGTTGCGCCTCTAGGTGTTGATGCTGTCACCGCTGCAGACGGCAGTGTCATGCTTTTCTTGATGGCGCCACCTACCACCCCATTTTGATGGGGACGCTTGTAGCATCCATTCATCCATGCACTGCCACGTCTGACGGCTGCGAGGCGCGTTCGTCTCCCAAGTCCACCGTGCACATTGAGTTTCTCACTATAACACCTAGAGGGAAATTTGGCGCCAACCTTGCATGAGAGCTGCCGAAGGGGCACTGAGCTGTCATGAGAATGACGGTATATGTGTCTGCGAAGCTTGTGTTGGCTGGTGTTGTAAGATGCTTCGTCTAAAACATGGCCATGGCAGCACAAATAACGCGTTCTTAAAGAAAAATCTTCATAAAATGTTTCCATTCACTCATATTGATTCTTCCAGTGAAGTTCACTCACCTACAAGGCTGAACCAAGCGAAGAAAATCAAGAACAGACAACAAACTGTTCCAAAGCGAGCGCGAATCTTGTCGTCTGTCCTCCAACTTCAGCGGCCCGCTGATAATTTTTACGTTTCATATAATTGTACATGCAACAACAAGTTCTCATGGCTAAGCAAAACATGTTTTTGTGTAATATTAAAGCTAAAACAGCTTTTTACGTGCTGTTTTAATAGAAATGTGTTCATTTTGACAGAGGGAACGGTGCTTAATTGGCTGGCTCTCTCAGAACGATGCCAATCTGAAGTCACAATATACCGGAATTCCCATGCACACCACAGCCCAGCAGCACAAGATTTCCTTCTAGGTAATATAGTGGGGAACTCTATAGCTGCGCACCTCTCGTCAAGATCCACCGTTTTGTATACCGCTGGCTCCCCCCAGTTTCGCTTAGACGGATTCCCAATTTTCTTGAGATCTGGCATAATGTTAAGGTATCTAGAGTCAGACGGATGAGTGTCGGGCCTCCGTGGCGTAAACGGGCAAAGAAGAAAACGCATGTGCGAAGCCGTAGTCGTACGGTTGCCATCGGGCTGTCGTCATTCCTTTGTCGTTCGGCTGTGGTGATTCCGCGGTCGTGCCGTCTCGGTCCCGCTACCGACATCGTCGCACCGTCGTCCTTTTCATCGTTTTTCATTCCATCTTCATCGCGCCACCGCTGCAACGCTCTTGTGACGTCGGCCATACAATGTCGGTGGTAATTTCCGTCGCCGTCATCAAACACCGTTACGGACGTCAACAGTAAGTGCAGGAAATAATTGCGAGTGTGTACATTTAGTTTCTTCGCTTAGCGTATGCTGCTCGCTTACTTGGACAATCATCATCAATGGTTTCTGCAACAATGCTTCTTACTATACAATAAATAAAAATTGATATTCCTCTGAATATTTAAGTTGTTCTGAATAAAGAACTTGTAAATTTACCAAAGTGAGCCCGGAGGGCGAACTTTCACATTTTCGCTAACCAGGCAGTATTGAACTCAGCACTGCAACAAAAAGAAATGTATTGTTCACGACTTTTCCGTTCTCCATAGTACGTGCCACAGTATACGCAGACGACCCAGCAAAGGCTGGCGCTCTCTAGCGGACCAATGCGCGACTTCACAGCTCTCCATTACTCTTCTGGTTGTTACTCCTAACGAGAACTAGGACGCTGCTCACAACACGGCACTTGCCTTTGTTCGTAAGAGCAGATGTGAGCCAATCGCAGTGTCGGACGTACTTATTATTCGTGAGCACGTGTAGACATTGACAGAGGACAATTAGGAATAAAAAGCATTGCAAATGCAGTCCCTGAAGCGCGTAGCCCTCACTTCAATCTATATAATGCTCCGTACCCTTGCAAGTGCTTTTATATCAGGTGCTACATTTTGCTTATCAAAAGATGTGCCAACTCACAGCATCCATCGTAAACGTAATGCTCGACGGGAAGTTCTCTTTTTTCTCGCAATATACGTAGGGAACTCTAATCCTCTGTGAGCAGGAACCAAATATCTGCATGCGACGAAATCTGATGACCCTGCATTCCTATGATTACCATTAGCCTAATGGATCCGATGCACAGCGTGAATAATTCATATACCTTTTTTCTCCTACTTTTGTTTCAAGGTACACGATTTCAAGAACAAAAATAAAGCTTTTGCATAAGCCCCAATTCCATCGAAGAATTTCTTTCAACTGAACGTCAAAGGTCACGGCGTGCCGAACAGTATGACGTACCTTTCCCTTCATCGATTATAAAGAAAAAGAAAAACTCTTATCGAACTTGAAAGACTTTCGGTTCTGCAAGAAGACAGTTTCTCGTTCTGTGAGCAATCACTCTCGTGTGCCGAAAGTAAACAGTCAGTTCTATTGTTCGCGTGGTTATTTCAACAGCAAGGTCTTGTAAGTGTAAGGTACTTCCTGCGATGTGACTGCTTCGGCGAAAACTCTGCCAAAGCGCAGACTCACTGCATAAAACAATGCAATCTGATTGAAATTTCTCTCGCCCAGCTAAATGAATAAAAAAAACGATTTCTTGTAGTGCTTTTCGAATATTTGGAGTGAGCATTCTAGAAGTAAAAGAAAATCACGACGTGTCTCTGCCTGTTGTCTAATAAACATGCGTTTTTCATTGTTTGCTTGCAGCTTCTTGCAGCCTTTCCGCAACTATAAAACAGACCAGAGTGAATGATATTCACCCGAACAGTCACTTAGTTTTTAAACAGAAGTAGCGAGATCGCTTCTGAAGTAATAAATGTGGCGCCTCAGGAGTGTTCGACAGCGATTCCTCACACATGTTTCTTTGTTGGCTGTATACTTTAGGTTTATTATTCTTCACTCCTTTCATTTTCAGAAGGCGCAACAAGTGTTAAGTATGAGCTCTGTCGCATAGGGAAGCGGTTGCTTCAGTGAAACGCCGACATCCCTAGCAGCGAGGATCTTTTCAGTTGACCCCGCTGCCCTCTTTGCATCTGCTCCCACAAATGACCTGCCAAGAGCACTCATCATTGCCATGACTGCCAGAAGGATACAGGCTATCACGACTCGCGGACATGCATCAATTTCGTCCTTGTTTGTCACAAGCGAACCCACATAGCCAGTGCGAGGGAGAGAGGGATATAAGGAAGGCAGGGATGTTAGCCAGTCTGGTTGGCTACCCTACGTTGGAGGAAAGGAGAAGGGGAAGACAGAACGGGTGCATGCCATTTGGGCTATAATGTATAGTCGACCGATTCTTTAACAGTACCGCACGAACGTTGAATAGTCAGTCAGTGAGTACCGCCTAACGGTGTTAGGCGAAGGGGCCAGCAAGGACTTGATATCTTGCCGATCTCTCTGACGCTTGCTGGTCTCGTCACTGATCACTTCTCGTTGCTGATCACTTAGGTTTGGAATATGTAGAGCATCAAATTCGATTATCTTCTCCAACTGCACTTCTAGCAAGCGGAATGTAACACGCTTATGGCAAAGCACTGTATCAAAAGGTAAGGCATCGGTTTAGTGCGGCGTGTTATTAAGGTTAAAGCCTTATATGTCTCATCATTCAGTTCTCAGTGATCATACACCCGTAAAACCCTTCGCTGGCAGGAAAGGTACAAAAACTATCATCATCAATGGCTCATGCCACGTAAGCATTCCTACCCCCGTAAGCACGAAAGATGGATGATAATGATGGATGATAAAGCAAATTAAGATGCATAATAAAGCAAATTAAGTGGATGACTAAGCAAATTATTAGCATAACAAAGCTAATTAAGAGGATGATTAAGCGAATTAGACTACACAAATTAAGAGGATCAGTAAGTGAATTAAGAGCATGAGTAAGAGAATTGAGAAAATGATTCGGCGAATTAAAAAGATGAGTAAGCGAACTAAGAGGACGGCTCAGCGAATCAAGAGAGATGACTAAGCAAAGTAGACTAAGCGAATTATGGGGGATATGCACGTCATGCACCCGCCTTTACAGCATCGTCACTGGAGCTTTCGCCTTGAAGTAATCTTAGCGATAAAATATTACAGCCCGTGAATTTTTTCAATGTCATCATCAGCCTGGCTACACCCCCTAAAGGGCAAAGGCCTCTCCCATGCTACTCCAACTACCCCGGTCATGCGCTAATTGTGGCCATGTTGTCCCTGCAAACATCTTAATCTCATCCGCCCACCAAACTTTCTGCCGCCCCCTGCTACGTTTTCCTTCTCTTGGAATCCAGTCAACTCTTAATGACCATAGGTTATCCTCTCTCCTCCTTACATGCCTTGCCAATGCTCATTTCTTTTTCTTGGTTTTAACTAAGATGTCATTAACTTGCGTTTGTTCCCTCACCCAATCTGTTCTCTTCTTGCTTTCAATGTAACTTGCACTAATTGCACTACATCTATCTTCCTTTAGCCCAAGCTGCATGTAAATCAAGTGAACGTTGAATAATCAAGTTTCCTCGACTAATACTTAGAGCGAAATGTGTTGATGCTCTAGTTTGTGTACCAGTGTGCCGGTCATTTTCCAACACTGCTGACATGTATTAGTTGAATCATCATTGCAATAGGGCCGCGAAATTTAAGGAAGAATTTCTCAGAACTTGTGCTACGTGCAGAGTTTCTACGAAATGGGTGTGGTTTCTCTCAATGCGCATTAGGGTGAATAACTGTAACGTTAATTAGTGTACTTTACTTTTTTTGCTAATATCGCGCTTCCATTGGTTGTGCGATATTAGCATTTAAGTAGTCTGCGCCTCTTGAACTGGACACGCTGATGCGAGATAGCAATTGCGAAATGATCAACAGACGTTTTACAATGGGTCCGCTTACACTAAAGAAAGCTCATCTGATATACCCGGTTTTCAAAATTGAACTTTATGGTTTTCTTAAAATGAGACACTGGGAGGCACGCGAACACTACCTGTGCAGGTAAGTTATGTGGCCAGGGGGACACAAAGTGAGATGATGATAATTAAAGAAAATGAAATAATTAACTTTTTATTGACTTCAGTAAGTGGGTACATTGAAAAGTTAGAAGCAGTCGTGTTTATGCACAGTTTGACTTGGAAGAATTTTTCTAGCATGTCTGTGCTCCGAGATATCCGTCTCCAAATTTTAGTTTTCGTTCACATGATTACGCATGCAAGAGAGTGAGGAAGGCGCAAAGCTCCTCCCTCATGTGAAGCGGCTATTGCGTACGACGTTCAGTCTGACAACGGGGCGGAGGCATTGGCAAAGATAACTTTTCCCCTTCCCCTCTCGGCTGGCGAAATCAAGATATGACAGTGCGGTGTGCCATGCAGTTGCTGCTTTTGATTTCGATAAACCTAACAGTACGTGGAAATCAGCAGTCACTTCATTTGCGTAGTCCAGGCAAGACCACGCCCACTCGTCTAGACACAATTGCACACGCGCACTGCCCTCCGGCTTCTCCGCTCGCGCCATTATCTCAGCATGGCAGCTGCCGCCATCGTTACAGGCTGCGCGGTCACGTGTTACGACAGTGGTTACGCGTTCTTCGATTTTTTATGTCGCCAGCCGAGAGGGGAAGGGGGGGTAGTTATCATCTTTGCCAATGCATCCGCCCCGTTGTGAAATTAAACGCCGCACGCAACAGCCGCGTTTCATCAGGAAGGAGCTTTGCACTGATCCTATTTCTGTTGCATGCGTAATCATGCGAATGAGAATTAAAATGTGGAGTCGCATATCTCGGAGCACAGACACGCTAGAAGAATTCTTCCTACTGATACTGTGTAAAAACATGACTGCCTCTAACTTTTAATTACAAACATACCCACTTACTGCAGTCAACAAGAAGTTAATCTTTTGAACTTTAGTCAATTGGGCTGCTGACAGCGATAATTATCATCTGCCTTTGGGTCCCCCTGGCCACATAACTTATCTGCACAGGTGGTCTTCGCGTGCTTCGCAGTGCCCAAATTTAAGAAAACCATAAAGCCTAATTTTGAACACCCTGTATATCGTTATTAACAATGTGCACTCGTACCAGCAAGTGCGAACAACGGGCCTTTTATTTAAGGAGAGCTTTCACGCCATAGCTTGGAGCCATTATTGCACGCAGAAGTTTGTCCATCGAGCCACAGATCGGCACAACTTCCCAAGGAAACAATAGAACTCAAAGCGGTGACTGCATCCTGCGGCTATATATTTGTTCAGTTCAAGTACCAAGAACAAGCAGCATAGGTTGCGCTGGAAGTCCCCCTTTGTTTCAGAGCCTATCCGACATAACGCCAGAGGGTGCTTGGAAACAAGAAGCCCGACACTTCATTGTGTAAATAAGCACGCCACACTTATAAGAGTCGATGGACCCACTTGGAACCCATAAGTTTAGCCGCTTCGTGGAGAAGCGGGATAAATGCTATTTGTCTTAGATCGTTTTAGTCTCTGCCGATGGCAATAATGGAAGCCTTTTTTTCCTACCTCCCTCCTATAGTTTCAGTGAATAGCATTCTTGGTGGCCTTCGTTCGAGCAGCAGTGAACATGGGCACTCATCTATGCGATCGCTCAAGAAAGAGAGTACGGTGCCACAAAGACTTTCAGGTTCCATAGAAAGCCGCACTACTCGGAATGCTACACGATGCTATCAGTGCATTATTCTAGAGTTTCAATGCAGCGCGAACAGAGGAATGGCAGCCTTTAGTGGCATCCGCGTGTGTCCTCAGACAATAAGAGCCGGGCTTCAGGAATTGATTGCACCGAACAAGTCTCTTATACGGCGAACAGCAATCTGGAGCAAGAAACGGGAGATCCTCTTCGCCTCTTTACGTGTTATGATTCGGTACAGACATGAAACCATAGAAAGAACAGCGAATAATAGTATTAAAACATATTGGAGGTTTTAACTGAGATTAAACCTAACGTTATTTCACTTGAAAGTCCTGAAATTTCAGCTCTTATGCTATTGCCAAGATATTTTTTTTACAAATGCGGCATTAGTTAAAAACTTTAAACTGGATTATCATTCTGGTGTGCTTATGCATCACTTCCTCGACGTAAGTGAGTACGGGGGAAATCGTTGTCGTCATCATGTAGTGGTTGAGTTAAGAGAGAGAAAGAGAGAGAGAATAAACATTTTTATTGGGCGAATGCACGCTTGGAGAGGCGTCCTCATTCCAGAATGCCTTGAGCTCGGGCCGCGTCCCGGGCCCTGGTAATCAGCCGTTGCTGATCCTCGAGGTCGGATCTGGCCTAGGCTCTCTCCCAAAGCTCGTTCGTGTGGTAAGGATTTGGAGGATTTAATGGTGCCGCTCTGCAACTCCCTACTATGTGGCTGAGGGACCCTGGCTCTGCGCAGAAGTGGCATTGCGCAGATAACTGTGTAGGGGCTATGAAGTGATTTCTCGTTGGGTGGGGGAAGGTATTACCCTGTAGAGCTCGGAGGAATCACTTCTGCTTTCTAGGTAGTGACTTGTGCGGGGGGGCATATGTTCTGCGGGTTAGCTTGTAGTGTTCTGTGACGTCTTGGTACGAGACTAAAGGGCGCATGCGCTCGGGTTCAGACGGCTCAACGTTACGATGTTCCCGATTAATCCACGCCATGTGGCGAATAAAAAAAGTTAGGCAGTTTTGCCAGAAAGGGGGCAAACTGTCGAAAGCGATGGCTACCTTCAGCGTTGCGCTGACGCTCCTCGGAGAATACGAGTGGGGGTGAGGGGGGGGGGGGGGGGGGGGCGCATGTTAGCGCAACGCATCACGTGAGGCAACTGAGCAGCCGAAACAGCCGCTCCCTTCCCTGCCCATGGCCGCCACCTATCAGGCGTCTCGCAACGCTCGCATGATGATACCATGCCACCGCCGTTGCAGGCGTCGTCCAGCGGTGGTGCACGAGACAATATCGCAGAAAAACAGTCGGCATTTTTTTTTTTTGGTTTCAGCTGTACAGTCTCTTCCGCTCTTCCGCTATGACCACTGCACGCATAGCGGTGTGGTATGCACACAGGCTGCACAGTAGGGATGATAGTGCATGTGCGCACAACGGCCGTGCCATCCTCGGCCATCAGGCGCACGCTGATTGGCTGGTAGCGCAGAACCGGATGATCTGATTGGCCGGTTGGGCACTATACGTCACGCGAAAGCGATATTATTGCTTAATGTGATCGTGCTCCGACAATACGTCTCATGAGCTGCGCATCTCGCGTCCATGGACTTCTTCTATAGCTTTCGTCCAACAGATTGAGGAAACTAGATTATCGTCCTCTGGGTGAACAGACAGCACTAGAGCACCGACCATCGACTCAGAAGGCGGTGAATGAGAACGTCTGGTTCGCACGAGCGGCTTTGACTCAATGTCTGTCTGGGCACGTCTCTACACCCTATCTCTCTCCCTTCCCTCTCTTCCTCTTCTCCCTTCCCCCAGCGTAGGGTCGCCAACCACTCTTGACTGGTTAACGTCCCTGCTTTCCTTATATCCTCTCTCTCTCTCTCTCCACGCGCGAGCGCGCACTGAACAAACGTGAATACCGCGATTTACTGTCATACAGGGACAGCAAAGCCTGGGCGTAGGCGACGGCGAAGAGGAGTTATTCGTTGTGCGCTTGGTACGTGGGTACTTCCGAGGCCTAATTTCGACAACGATAGAAGTAATTGTAGACCTACAGTTGGCATCTGTATCGTGACCTGTAAGAACCATTTTGTGGACGAGGAGACTAGACCTCTATAATCTATAACGTAATTTTTTTTTTGCCACAAACGAAATGCATTTGTGGAATAGTTGTATAGCTCCTGGCTGTAGAGTCGTGAGGTTAAAATTTCAATTAAATTTGTAGGCTTTATGTTGACTTTGCCTTTCTTCTCCGAGACTTCAAGCCAGATCATCCCTAGAAGTCTTACACCAATAAGTGTCCGCATAGGTGACGATCCTACAAATGAAAATAATGGAAAAAAGTGACTTCGAAACTTTCCTGGAGCATATGAAACTTATGTGGTGCAGTCCTTTGATTACATTATAGATCTACAGAAACCTGATGCTCGTTTAAAAAAGTAACGGACACAATTAGTACAATAAGTATTTGAAGAATAAATATCCTCAAATACCGGTCTTCTGCTTTACGCAATATCGTATTATAATATTTAATACGAAACTCAAGTACAGAATTATTAGAGCGTGGACGAATGCAGTAATTTTGTTGTTTATAAGGAAGGCCACGAAACGTATTCATCACTACTACCGTGGACAAATAGGTATGTGCGCGTTTCTAGAAAAAACTGCTTTCAGTAATAAACAGCTTTCAGATAAATGAGTTGGTCTATTTTACGTTTCTTAAAACACTAAATGTTTCTTCTTTCTCGGAGCATTGACATTTAGCATCCTTTTTTTAGACCACAGACTGGAGACAGGGTTTCATGTAATCCGTGAAGTTCTGACGTATAATTACAGACTTTTTAAGTAGTAGAAATCCCTGCATGCCTGGCTACCCTGGAAAGCACGACAACTAGGACAAAATACTTTAAAAACGCGCGTTTCAAATAAATATTTATGAGGCATTCTGAAGCTCGGAGATACACTATCCCTACTATCCCTAAACACTATCCCTACACACATTATCCTCAGGCGTGTGGTGTCCCTGCGTGTACAGCTGGTATATCTGCGCTACTCTGTTACCCACGCAATCGGGGCATCGTACGCAGGAAGATTTCACGCACGGCCCACACGGACACCACTTTCGTCATTCCCAGAGGCGGTGCGGAAACAAAAACCGTAATGCCCTTTCCGCATCAGAAGAGCGTGTGCGGATGGCCCCTGCCGACAGCTTCTCACTTTTGCTTTTTATGAAGGGCTACATGCAAAGCTGTTCATTGGTAGGAATTTCACGGATTCATCGCTGCACGCTTTCTTTCGGCTTAATCTTTGTTTGCTCTATCTTTACTTGGTGTGATTATCTGTAAACATGGCGGGCTGGAACGAGCCGTCAGACGCGTGTGGCTTCGACGTTGCCCAACGGTGTAGCAAGTGTTAGGGGTAAGTTAGGGGTAATTTAGGGGTAATTTAGGGGTAATTTAGGGGTAAGTTAGGGGTAAGCGTCGACGAATGCCGCTCCGTCCGCGGTCTCAATGCTGGCCAGAACGCGCCACTAAGCAAAATCAAAAGCCCAACTGTCAGGGGACGTAATGCGACCGCGTAATGTGTGCGCTATACCCCCCGGAAAGATACGACTATCAAGAAACGGTTGGTGAAGCCGTGAAAACGACATAGACACCCATCTTAGCCTCATATATAAACTGTTATTTGAAATATTATGAATATTACCGTGTGAAATAGGTATAACCATTGTTTATATCCTAAGCACCATCAGCTTTTTTAACTAGTAAGGCAGAGAGCGAAGCTTGATGTAACACGTGATATTAAAAAGAATAGATTTTGTTGTATTGAAAACGTCAGTTGATCAGGCATTAAACATATTCAATTAAATATTAATAAACAATAAATACTGAAGCAGTGCTTGCAAATTGATTTAATTCAGTATTTTAAGAATTAACGGACATTTCAGAAGCACCCTGTGGCACGTAGCATATAGATATTCCTTGGCTTGTCTAAAGAGCCCAATATTAATCGCATGATGAAAGAACGCCAGGTGGTCAAGATTATTCCGGAGTGCCCCACCGTGGCGTACCTCATAATCAAATCGCGGTTTTCGTACGCAAAAGCTCAAGATCTAATTTTATGGCCAATCAAAATGCATAATCAAATATTTAGCAAAATTTTGCTAATGAACTAATAAACAAACTGCTTTGCGGCACATACTGTTATTTACAAGTTGAATCCGACGAAATCGAGAAGTACCACTGCGTGTAGCGATATCTATCGGATGACGCCAGCAGTTTCGAGGCGTGCACTCTGAAATTTTGTGAGGAAATGCAGTCCAGTTCCAGTCTCTTTTTTTTTTCTTAACTGCCTCAAAAGCGCTTTCTTAAGAAAAGTAGGTGAAACTGTGCATTTTTACCCCAAGTTCGTCGGTTTCCACCTCGAGACTGGTGACACTATTAAAATTCATTCCAAGGGGAGGCGCCTCGAGAAAGGACTGACTTCAATTCTCAAAGTGCAATATAGGGAAAGTGCAAGAAGTTGGCCACATGTGAAAGAGAGAGAGAGGGGGGGAGGGAGGGAGTGCGGCTGACGATGGGCTACGCCGGAGAACCGTCATTTGCACTTCGCTCCTTTCAAGAGGCAGAACGTTTGTCGAGTGAGCTCCTGGACAACACTTTGAATTGTGCTGAACCGCGGTTTAAATCATGGATCTGGGACTTCAAAGAGGTGCGGTGTAATACGCTAACACATTTATACCGAATTTACCGCTAAGTCGCGTCTAAATGTTATTTGTTAGTTATGCATTTTCATTTCTTCAGCAAATAATGACCGCCTCCTCTAGTGTTATAGCTCAATGAGCTGATTTGGGCGACATGCTGCTTAGGGGCAATGTATTTTTAAAAGTTTTAACCCTGAAATAGAACTCGTGTACAGGATGACACAGTTAATTCCAGAAATAGGAGTATCGCACGCATCAATGACCTTGGCAGAGCATAAAACTAATCAACAGATATGGTAAACTTCGTCTCACATGGCTTACTAGTATTTATATACTCCGGCATGTTTGCAAAGAGAAAAAAAAAGAAAAGGAGAGGAAATGTGGTGAAAAAGAAGGACACGAAAGTTTATTTCTTATCTGCACCAGCAAAATTTTGCGGAAACATTAGCCACAACAAAATCCTACTCAAGAGCTAAAGTAAATTAATAAATGAAGCTGAAAACAACGCGCGAAGCAATTAAAAGTAAGACGTGCCGCCAAAACGCAGCCAAATGAGCCACGTCAGTCGTCAGTCGCCCTCGGCATGCTGGGTTGCAGGAAAACGAAGGCTAACAAACACACTTTTTACCGTCCAACTTCTCCCGACCAGTCATTGCCAGCGTATTCTAGTCACCTTCAAACATTCTTTGCTCTTCTTCTCCAACGACTTATTTGTATGTTTAGACAATTTTTGTCTTTGGTGGATAATCATGGTTACTCAAATTTTCTAGGTCACTCTGCAGCAGACGAAATACCTGAACGTCTGAGAAATACTAGAATGGCCTGAAAACCCAAAAACAAATAAACAAGCGAGACGAAGGTTGATATTTCACGAGAGTAACATTCTGGAGTTAGCGCTAAGAGGGAAAATAGAGGAATTCCAGATCAAGCTACAGAACAGGTATTCGGCTTTAAGCCACGAAGAGGATCTTAGTGTTGAAGCAATGAACGACAATCTTGTGGGCATCATTAAGGAGTGTGCAATAGAAGTCGGTGGTAACTCCGTTAGACAGGATACCAGTAAGCTATCGCAGGAAACGAAAGATCTGATCAAGAAACGCCAATGTATGAAAGCCTCTAACCCTACAGCTAGAATAGAACTGGCAGAACTTTCGAAGTTAATCAACAAGCGTAAGACAGCTGACATAAGGAAGCATAACATGGATAGAATTGAACAAGCTCTCAGGAACGGAGGAAGCCTAAAAGCAGTGAAGAAGAAACTAGGAATTGGCAAGAATCAGATGTATGCGCTAAGAGACAAAGCCGGCAATATCATTACTAATATGGATGAGATAGTTCAAGTGGCTGAGGAGTTCTATAGAGATTTATACAGTACGAGTGGCACCCACGATGATAATGGAAGAGAGAATAATCTAGAGGAATTCGATATCCCAGAAGTAACGCCGGAAGAAGTAAAGAAAGCCTTGGGAGCTATGCAAAGGGGGAAGGCAGCTGGGGAGGATCAGGTAACAGCAGATTTGCTGAAGGATGGTGGGCAGATTGTTCTAGAAAAACTGGCCAGCCTCTATACGCAATGCCTCAAGACCTCGAGCGTACCGGAATCTTGGAAGAACGCTAACATAATCCTAATCCATAAGAAAGGCGACGCCAAAGACTTGAAAAATTATAGACCGATCAGCTTACTGTCCGTTGCCTACAAAGTATTTACTAAGGTAATTGCAAATAGAATCCGGAACACCTTAGACTTCCGTCAACCAAAGGACCAGGCAGGATTCCGTAAAGGCTACTCAACAATAGATCATATTCACACTATCAATCAGGTGATAGAGAAATGTGCGGAATATAACCAACCATTATATATAGCTTTCATTGATTACGAGAAAGCGTTTGATTCAGTCGAAACCTCAGCAGTCATGGAGGCATTGCGGAATCAGGGTGTAGACGAGCCGTATGTAAAAATACTGAAAGATATCTATAGCGGCTCCACAGCCACTGTACTCCTCCATAAAGAAAGCAACAAAATCCCAATAAAGAAAGGCGTCAGGCAGGGAGATACGATCTCTCCAATGCTATTCACAGCGTGTTTACAGGAGGTATTCAGAGACCTGGATTGGGAAGAATTGGGGATAAGAGTAAATGGAGAATACCTTAGTAACTTGCGCTTCGCTGATGATATTGCCTTGCTTAGTAACTCAGGGGACCAACTGCAATGCATGCTCACTGATCTGGAGAGGCAGAGCAGAAGGGTGGGACTAAAAATGAATCTGCAGAAAACTAAAGTAATGTTTAACAGTCTCGGAAGGGAACAGCAGTTTACGATAGGTAGCGAGGCACTGGAAGTGGTAAGAGAATACATCTACTTAGGACAGGTAGTGACTGCTGATCCAGATCATGAGAGTGAAATAATCAGAAGAATAAGAATGGGCTGGGGTGCGTTTGGCAGGCATTCGCAGATCATGAACAGCAGGTTGCCATTATCCCTCAAGAGAAAAGTGTATAACAGCTGTGTCTTACCAGTACTCACGTACGGGGCAGAAACCTGGAGGCTTAGGAAAAGGGTTCTACTTAAATTGAGGACGACGCAACGAGCTATGGAAAGAAAAATGATAGGTGTAACGTTAAGGGATAAGAAAAGAGCAGATTGGGTGAGGGAACAAACGCGCGTTAATGACATCTTAGTTGAAATCAAGAAAAAGAAATGGGCATGGGCAGGACATGTAATGAGGAGGGAAGATAACCGATGGTCATTAAGGGTTACGGACTGGATTCCGAGGGAAGGGAAGCGTAGCAGGGGGCGACAGAAAGTTAGGTGGGCAGATGAGATTAGGAAGTTTGGAGGGTCAACATGGCCACAATTAGTACATGACCGGGGTAGTTGGAGAAGTATGGGAGAGGCCTTTGCCCTGCAGTGGGCGTAATCAGGCTGATGATGATGATGATGATGATGAGAAGCAAGGAAACCACTGGAGGAGAATTTCAGGAGGCTTTCCACATAAAGAAACAAAAAAAAACGTTATGCAATTTGAACCCACATCTTGGAATCTATGTGAACTGAAACTCTTGTGAAGCCAGTAATCAAATGCTATATTTTTTTTCTCAAATTTCATTCCTCCATCTTTGAACGCGCCCAGAAGCTCTCGCGCCCACGTGCTCTCGTGCCCACGTGATCTCGAGCCCACATGCTACGCAATGCGACACACACGGCAATCATCTCAAAGAGCTAGTACATGTGCCACAGAAGTACGTGTGCGACTTTGCCTAATGTTTGCAGCATCGCCATGGTGAGCTGGGTGACCGAGGCTCGATGCCTACCCCATCAGGCAACTTGATTAAAGAATCCCACCAGCTGTGTTTGGAAAAATCAGGGAGAGTTCGCACAGAAGGTCTCACTTAAAGAGAGGCCCGCGTTCCATCAGCGACACGCGGATCTGCCTGCTTGGTCGCGGGATTCGGTTGTTCGTTTTCTTTTTCTCACCTCTAGCGTCGAACCGGTACGCATGCTCATTATTTGATGCGTCTTTTGTTTTGGCTCTGCTTGGAGACTCCAATTTTTAACGCACCCCTCGTAGTGTCCAGGCCTTTGTATATTGTGTTTGTTTTGCAATTGCGCTACTATGGCTTTTCCAACTATCAGCGAACTTGCACAAGAACTATTTTTGACCCCAAAACAAGCATGGCCGCGACACCACTTCACCGTGAATTCTCCCCCTGGACAATATTCAGCCGAATGATCAGTAAAAAAAAAATCCGAACAATAACGCCAGCTTCTAACGAACATTTCTTAGCATCGAGAGAGCAGTACGTTTGTTTTCTATATGATTATTTGTTCCCGTTCGTTATTGGTTCTGACATTGTGGTCAAACCATTTAGGTCACATTTCCGGAACCCTAACCTTCTTCCGTCACAAGTTCTCACACTCTGCAGGGCTGAGGCCAGGCTCATTCCGAATTCTTTTTTCCAACGTGGTCGTCGTTCGTAGTTAGCGCCCAGAATAACCAAGTCTATCAATGTGGCAATAGCAATCATCCTTTGACATGGAAAATCGGGGATATCAACGCGCAGCATTACAAGAGAGAACTACACCACCATACAGCAAGCATGACCTAGAATGTTGCACAGTACTGTGTAGATTTACCATTGAGGTATACGCGTGTCTGTTTGTTTCTTTTACGCTTTTTTGCGCCGGAATTGCACATCGACGCTTATGTGTCGATAGTATCTTGTCCAGAGAGAGATTTCTAGGCGCTGCTCACGAATTGTTGCCCGTCGGCATAAAAACATCGCTGGACTGCTTTCGAACACAACTGCCAGTGCGACATAGTCACGCAACCCTATATTCATGTCTTACTCTGCAGCTCCTAGGGTAAGTGCGAAATTAAACGAACAAAACTATAAGGGAAATAAAGTGCAGACATCCAATTCAGTAGGTCCTAATAGCACGTATCTAATTCAGTAGCTCTAATAGCACATCTAAAGCGGAAAAAATTGATATGTGATACATGAATGTCAAGAACTCAGCATTATGGCAATAGAGCTTTTGCAAAACACTTGTAAACAACGTAACAAATTCGCGTAAGATCTAAAATGACATATCTAATTCGTCCGCTTTCGATGATCTAACAGACACCCTTTACAGAATTGCGATATCTTTTTTCGATGGCGAGCTATTTATTTGTAAACTTCGTACTTCTATTTTTTTCAACGTTTCGAATTTCCTAACACAATTTAGGCCCTTAATGGGAATTCCGCTTCCAAGAGCCACTAGAATTCAACTTTTTCTCTCAAATGCAGCAAATTTCATTAAAATCGGTCAAGGGTATATCTCTAAAATACGTTTTTGCGTATTAAATGTATTTGAATAGGCCACGTCCGAGTTGGGCCCCCAGAGCTAAAGCTTCCTCTTAAAGGCAAAGCTTAAGCATCCTCCAAATTTTTTCCTCCGTGGCTTCAGAAATATATTACTTCCTTTATTCAAGAAGAACAACTATTAAAAAGTTAGGACAAACATACTTCGCGATGAACATGAGCTTAAAAGAAGAAAAAAAGGCTAGTGTGAGGAAGCTGCCATGGATGTGATAAACAAGCGCTGCCTGCAAACATGACTGATGAGGCGAAAAACCATATGAAAGACAACAAGAAATGGGCGGAGAGACGCACACAGATGGTGGGATGACCTAGGCAAGATCAAAGAAGCTGGGGTATCCACTCAAAAGACTGGAATCACCAGCTGTAAAAACAGCGCGATATAGCATAGATATTGCTCTTAAGGGGTGGAGAAGAATCTTAAGTCTGATGTAGGCAGCAGACAACAAGAGCAGCCTAGAGTAGGCGGACACCTAAGTAGGGAAGATGAACGATCAATGCTAGTCATAAACGATCGGTATGTAGAGAAAGATTGATCGCAAGCGCAGGGGGAAAAGGATGCCAGGCGATCCCGAGTTGAGTGGAAAGATCTTGTGCAGAGTCTCCAGGGATACAGGCCTCAGGAAAGCGAGAGTTAGGATAAAATTTGGGGGCTCCTTTCTCCGGATTCGATTCCCAGATACTTTCTTTCTTTATTCGGTAAAAGTAGCTGGCTTATGGAGGTTAGAAGAAATAAGAAAAAATAATGACAATGACTGAGCACGTGTTTGTTCCTTGGCACGAGAGAGCTGTTGAATCCCATCGGGGTCAACCTTCAAGATGCACAGCTCTCAAGTTCACCAATGAGGAATATGAAGATGAAGACTCATTTGTTCGTGTTAACAAATGCAAGCTCAAAAGATAAATTTGTTGCCCAGTGAGAAAATTTATCTAGAGGCACACGGGAAACTTCATGAAGCCTTCGCGTGTTGAGACGAAGATTATTCCTTCTTATGCCGCAAGCACTGGCAATCATGTCGTTGTTCCAGTATTTCTGAACCCCGATCCAGTAAGTGAAGACGGTGAGTATAGAATTGAAAACATCTGAACGTGTCCTATGTGATCCACGCCTGCGCGTATGGCGGGCAGTCATCACGTGATGTGGTTGTGCCATGGACCTCGGGATATTGTGTACGTGATGCTTAAGGAGGTAAAACTCAAGCGCAATGTTGAGGGCGAGTATACCCATCCAATAACGGACTACAAGTGCACAAATTCATTGCTGCAGTACTCGTATGAGACAGAACTTCGTCCATTTATTTGAAACATTTACTTTTTAATTGCACATACTGCATACGCCTTGCAGCGAAATCTTTCCAAAATTAAGCTCTTGAGTAATTTAGGAATGTTACTAGAGAGACTCCTCCAGGAACAGTGAAATCGGTAGATTCTGGACCACAGGACTTGATTTACGGGATATCTTACGCTCTCTATAGACTGGTGTTCCTCGCACCTTCCTCTCGCAGAGGCGCATGATTTCCCTCCTCCTCATACAGGATATTCTCACCTCTCTTTCGTGCTCCCTCTTCTGCGAGTCGATCTGCACATGCTTGTGATTCCCGTGTGAATCCCACAAGCGATCTTGCAGCGTGGCTTCGGCAATACGCTTTATACGCACGTATTGCCTGACGGTCAAAAACCCGAACAGCGCCTTTTGTAGCCCACATCAATGACCATTTTTATTGCACGTCTTGTATTGCCTTTACTTACAAAATTCCGTAGTTATTACGAATTTTTTTATATTCATGTGTAAAATACCAACGTTGTCCCCTACTGATGTACTATAAGATGCAATTCCCAGAATTGTGATATCATTTTTCCTTGCTGAGTTAGAGAGTTGTAAACTTGATAGTCTCGTTTTCTGAAAATTTGTGGTTTGGCCAATTTTCGATACAAAATTGACGATCTAAATAAACAATTCAAGACCAACAGTCAATAGATTTTGAGTTTTTAACTGAATTGTAAGAAACCTCGTCAACTTTACTACAGCGGTTGCCGAGAAAAATTAATTCTCCTTTCACATGTTTTTAGATAGAAGCACCCGAGCTAAAGCTTCCGTTAAAGAAAGCCCCGCAATCACTAAATTGTTTTTGAGAGAAAATGTGCACTTCCGTCTCTTCATAGCAGAGCTATACGGTTACGGTGATGATGATGATGATGCTCTTAGTCACTTTTGCTTTGTTTCTTGTCTCTTTAGACGTAGGACTTTGCTAAGGTCCTACGTCTGGAAGCATAATAAGTTTTTTTCTGAAAATAATGCTTGCATTTAAGTACAAAGCTGGGATGCGTGCACTTAGAATAAAGTGCTGACTAGAATATTCACAGGCGTGCCATGCACAGAAGCAAGCGAAGCGAATGAAAATTATGCGCACCTAGTAACTTGTCTGGAGCAGTCGAGCTTAGTTCCTGTATAGTAGCGAATATCAACGGGTTATTTAGTTAGAGAACGCATCTTAGCGTAAGTAGCACTCTCGCTAAGCATATTTACTACTCTATTTTTCCCTACAGTGCTTCCCCAAGTAACAAGCTGCCCTGCTGCAGCTAGATTTTTATTGTTACCTAGTGCCGGTGGCTCTATGGGTTGTTAAAAGAACGTTACGAAAATTAACTTTTAAGTTATTAAAAGAACTTTACGAAAACACGCGAACCAAGCCTAAAGTAGATTTGCATTGATGCACGGGGATTAAGTAATATTAGTAAGTTAATTATTAGTAAGCTAAATAAGTTAGTAAGGGCTAGGGTACTGCTGCTAAGTTAGTTAGGTGCGCACATCCACCCAAGCTCTGGCAATCAACCCATATGTGGACAGACTAGCGCCAGCGTCGTTAAATATTTTTCTGCTTGTATTCGCAAAACATCTATTTAGTTCCAAGAGCTGGCCAGCTACTCAAGAAAGTCGTCACGAAGCCGCCAGCTTATCGTGCCAAGCCACACGCTCACCCACAAAAGGCGTCGGGGCCGTTAAAGGAAGCTGAGAATAAGCAGCGGCCGCGCAAGAATGCCTAATTTGCTGCGCCTTGCATTGCCAGTGAAACGCGTTTCGCGCGAAACTCATAAGTAAATGGCTGGCGTACGTCTGGGCACTCGAGGATGGTGTTTTATTGCGTTTCTCTCACACTCACGCATGCATGTTGCTATAAGTGAGGCTGCATAATAGAACAAAGTTCTAGCACCTTATACAACTCATTATTCCATCTATGCTGCCTATAATTAAGCGCGCTGAGCAAGATTGCATACGACAGGCGTAGTTTGTGACCTGTCCGTAACTTCGACTCGGCTTGCCATGCTGTAGTTCAAGATTGAATGTTTCTGTCCGTAGCTTGCTATTCGGTTGCGTCAGAGTGTCCAAAAATTCAGCGCGTATCTTTCGAGCGCTCTGACCGTGCAGTCATGCTACGCATATGATTCTTCGTGCCTTCATAACTGCGCTACATCAAGCTCAGTCAGACACTCAATATTTTAAGTTAACACTTCATGACTGGAGCATTCTTTTACAGATAATAATTAATTTAGATTTGATGCATTCCAACCAGGAAGGAAAGAGGAAAGATCAGAAGGAAATCTCACTACACTACAAGTCACAATAGAAAGGTTGCATTGCATGGTCAAACACTATTGCAAGCACCTCGAAGCAGAGAGAGCAAATTTACCAAGGCAGCGCAGATGCCTTGTTTATACATGAAGCAGCAACTCGTCACATATTGTGTTCGTATGGAGTCGATAATCTGCGCGACCAAGTTTGCGTGAATCATGTGATTAGTCACTGAAAGTGTCAGTTCTCGCATAAGGTTTCGCCTCTTTGCAATGCGCTGCGTCAGTTATTTCCAGTAAAACGTGTCGATCCCTATAGAGGAATGATGGAACTAGGATTGCTCAAAAGCGTTAAGCTTAATTCAAAATTCTTGTCAGTTCAATTCGTTGTCAATGTCAGTTCTTTATTCGAGTGCCAGGATATGACAACAAAGTCTCTTAAAAAAAGCAAGACATTTCACATCGAGCCTGCTTTATTTAAAGTTATAAATACGTGTCGAGGTTTCCACTTCCAATGTTGCGCACAAGCTTATTGCCGGGGACTCCTGAACAATTTCTGGCACTTGTAGTTTTTTCAAAGCTTTTTATTTGAAGTACGGTATGTGAGCGTTTCTTGTACTGTGCCAACATCGCATTTCGGTGGCTTCTGCTGAAAAATTCAGTACGTGCCGTCGTATTTGCGAAGCAACAGCACTTAAAAGACGAGGACGAGGCGCCGACTCTCAACGTTTCGTTGAGAGTCAGCGTTTAGTTGAGAGTCGGGTGCCTGTATTGCTCTTCATCGTCAACTTTTTAGCCCCATTGCTTGTGAAATATGAACTTCCTCAATCTTGCCCAAGTCTCAATACTGCTGTGGCCATGTTCTTGGCAGCATGACAACGCAGCCACTGAGCAACCGCTAATCGCGCTAGCTCCAGGCAAGCCTGTTTAACTTGTGGTGACCTCAAATTGCAGTCTCCCCAACATGCTATCCCGGCCATATTGAAAAAAGGGCGAATGCACATGTAATTGCATTTTCTAAGGAATTCAAAACTACTTCCTATGTTTCAAATATTTTTCGATTTCTCGCTCGCTTTTTTAATGATGTTCTGTGTTGTATCAGTACTTAACGTTATATGATATGATTCGTATCAGTGATGATGATGATATGTAGTGTTTCTGGCGCAAGGGCGATATTTGTAGCTGTATTCTCGCTAATATTTGTGGTGTCAGACGGAATTGTATTTTTTCGTAACTTCGTTAGTTTAATTAGATAAATGTTTCTTTTTTCCGAACTGTTGTCCCGTGTTGAATGTTTGCATTGTTGAAATATTACTTTCCTAGCTTCTGCTGTACGCCCTGCGTAAGCATTATTTCTCGCATATTTATTCTATTGCTTGCCTGTTTAACGATTAACTTGTTTGTTTATAAAGTGCACGGTGTTTTTTCAATCCGCACGTTCATGTCTGTTTGCACGCAGCTGCCTTATAAGGGTTTATGCTTCTAGTGAAACTGTTCATTCAGCACATAGCACATGTTCTTTCGCAAGATCCAGTCTCAAAAAATAAACGTGAATCTAAATGTGGTCTGAAGACGACGGCCGCATATGCTTGAGCCAGGGGGGGAGGGGGGGTGCGGGTGTATTCTGTAAGCGTGCGCCTAGGGTACTGTTAATTTCAGCCGCTGCTGATTGGCTAGGGCCGCTCGTCTGCTCCTCGCTCATGCAACTGCATCCAGTCAGCAGCGGCCGAAATGGACAGTCTACTAGGCGGAATCTTACAAAATTCCCCCCCCCCCCCAGATCATGTTTCACTACATCAAATGTCGTGCTTGCTGAAAATGATAACAACAAAATGATCACGCTGTATCACGACCCTTCCTGGCAAGCAAGTTCTTTTCCACACTGTTACAGCGAACGACGTATATGACTAACCTTCCGTAGTTTTTTCGGCGTCCGGCAACAGAAATACGTGTGCAAACCCATACGTGTGCAGTGCGGTGGCGCAGGTGCCAAAACGCGGAACAGATTAGAACGCTCGCCGTGAACGATAGCGTGACGTCAATGTTATCGCAGTATATAATCAGGAGAGCTATCGGCGCTAAACACTGCGGAATTATCGATGAGGCGGACACGTATAGTTCGTAGACCCGAAGAACAACATGCGTACGAGGAGCGCCAAGGGGAACGGCAATGAGAATGTAAACGGCGCCGGCGCGAAACGACCACCGGCGAAGAGCATTCCCGCGATGCTGAACGAAAACGACAATCGCGAGCCCGGGCACCTCCAGACGAGCAAAGACGCCAGACTCGCCAAGCAAAAAAAAAAAAAAAAAAAAAGAAAGAAAGAAACGATACCCCTCTGTGGAGACGGAATGGTTGTCTTAATTTTTACTTACCTACCCTTTTACTGACCGCATGCTAAGGGAAGCCCGCTTAATGCGTGTGTAGTTTTTCACTCCGTGATTAACGAAGCATGACAGGGCTGGCGGAGCGCATCCGTCATCACTCTCTCTCCCCGAGGAAGGAAGCAAGAATTTGTGGCGTTGAATGATGAGAGATAAGCCTAGGAGAAATACAACGGCAAATTAAAAAAGAAAGATAGCTTGAATCAGGGCAGGCTCACTGCATGCTAAACAAGACGGGGGTGGTGGTTATTTTTCGCAGCCGCTATGCCTCTTTACTTGTCCGTTTTCTTTTATTTTCTTTTGCCCTACTCTTTTCAATCCACGTGCTTGACCCTTAAATTAAAGCGCGTTAAATGAAAATGCATAAATTTATGAGACAGCAATAAAATGAAAGTGAAAATGTAATTCCACATTCGTAAGAAGTGAAACATGTTTCTCAAAGGGGAAGCAACTTGAGGAAACAGGACTGTTAGTATGTAAGCAGACGAATAGCGCGAAAAGGTAACGGTGACCTGAAGGAAACTCGAACACCTGTTGATTATATACAAACAAGAGATAAATCTCCCTCCAATGTTCCTCATGTGTATCTAGGCGCTGAAGAAGACGTGCAGTAACATTTCTCTAGGGCGAGCTGTAAGACGATATCAATTCTTTACTAAGGCTTTCTGATGTTATTCACGAACAAAAGCCAATCGTTTTTCAATCTCTAAGAGTATGTTGTACGGGACAAATGCGTCCTTCAGTGGTGCGAACATTGAGAAAAGGCATCATTTTGTTCCAACATCAAGTCTACCAGCACCTACAAATGTCGCTCGGTTTTTATTCTACAGCAAATATTACACACTTTGGGCGCTTTTTTTTGCTTACTCCTACTTTCGGCCTATCGGCCATTACAGGCTGAGTCAGAGGACAGCCCTTTCGTTATTCGTACAGCATTACATGAGTATTAGAATATTACGCAACAGCCCTCACTGAATACATAAGATAAATATTGAAAAGAAACTGTTAACACAATTGATGCAACTACAAGTACCAGAATAATCAAATCCAATATATTCAAATACAGTGTTTAATAAAACTAAAACAAAACTGCGCGTACAATGCGCACCTACGCATGCGAGTACAATTTACAGGAACTTTACGTTACAACAAAATACTTCTACGACGGTGAGGTATTTATCTGTTGTAGCAGAGGTCGGCATGCAACTTGCTTTGAAAGTGCATGGTAGAAACGTGCGAGATTTTTATCATTGCTGGGCTCAAATTCGAGCACTGTGGGTCCCAAGTGCTGTCCCCCATACGCGATAACATAAATGATAGGTTATGACATGAATGTCGTGATGTGCGTGTCATGTAGGCCATGAAACAGCCGCCTAAGTCTTGGTGCTTTCATGGTCGTTTCGTTAACTTGGTAGGCACACTGCTTCGCATAACATCGATTGCCACTTAGTGTGGGATCTGCCCGCTTTTTTTTTTTTTTTGCATGCGACCTTCACTGCCCCATTCTTTAGCATAGCTTCCGGTAGCACCATGCTTCGCGAGCAGGTCAATAGTGCACGCCGTGGCTGCAGCCTGCGTGTGACGACCAGGCTCTCAGCTCCGTAGTGATGGACGTCGTTCAGGTCATTGCGAAGAGAAATATTAAACGGACAGCAGCACTGCACCTACACATTGAAGTTTCGTCTTTTTTGCTACATTCGCAGACGAGCAAATAACTAAATGTTGCAAAACGTGCAAGACGAATGAAAATAAAATGATACAGGCGTACATTAACCGTTGTATTTGGTGGTGACCGCGGCCTCACAAAGCTCGCATGGGGCTCGATGGACGGAAATCGCTTGGACCGGAAGCGCTTTCCCGTAGCGCTGCTGGCTCTTTGAATGTGACGGAAGCCAAGAAGGCCGAGTCGCAGAGGAAATAGGCGCGACCCCTTCGAGAGTCGTTGGCCCCGGCTAACAAGTGGTTCCAGATCGAGGTCACGTGACCGAGTTTGGACGATTGCCAAACTTCATACACTCTATTGGGAGAGGGTGGCAGAGAAAAGGGCAATGGGAGAGCGTGCGGGAGAGGCAGGGTAAAGCGCTCCAGCACGAGATTGTGTGGTGATGCAAAGAAAACGCTCGTTTCTTCGGACATGCACTTGTGCAAGTGGTTCCGTGTATAGCCGCCGTAAACGATAATCGTCATTGACCACCCATATCCTGTGGCGCCTGCTTATCGTAGATACGAAATCAGTGCGTCGATATATATGCTACACAGATGATCGCAGCACCTGTGCGGGTTCTGTGTTTGTTATTTTCTTTTCTCTTTGAGTATTTGCCCAGATCTTGCGTATACATTGTACTGAAACCTAACATGAGGCTTTAACCTTGACCATTATAACGTCGTTCTTTCGGGTGCAGGTTGTTGTGGGAAACAGTTCACATTTGAGTTCCCTCTTTGTCACTTGCGCCTCAGCGGGAAAGCTCTATCCCTTATGTTTGTATATTTAGACCCTCAATGGGGCCCGGTTACACATGAACGGGGAGACAGCCGCTACATTTATTGTCATCCTGCCTCCCCTAGTTCGGCTTGACGAAGGAAAGATCATTCTTATTCAATCTTCCAACTACGCGTCGTCGAATTAACTTTTCTATATATTACGACATCTGGCGTGTTCCCTGCTGTTTATGAACAGTCCTAATTATTGTGCGTCGTAACTGCGGACGCGGAACTGCTTTTTCTTTAGTATCCAATATTTATTGTTCATACGCATTCTAGTCTCTCTTTCTTTTGTTACCAGTGTAGAGTAGCAAACGAGACGTTCGTCCAGTTGACCTCTCTGCATTTTCTCTCTTTCTTCCTTTCTCACTCTCTCTATCTCGCCTGACGAAGGATTTGCTCCTTTCTTCAGCGTTGCATTATGAGTTTATGCCTATGCAATCGTTCCTTTTCACTCTCGTCAATAGACTGTTTGCTACGGTGTATAGGATCCTGAAGAACGTTTTCGCACGAGCCAGCCTTGAATCTCAAGGTATTTTATGCTTAAATGTATATCTGTGTTTGTTTGAATGCTCTCTGCAGTGCTTTATTATCTCTCTTCTTACCTCTTTATTTAACTAATGTTCGTGGCACGTGAATATTACCTAATAAACGCGGCACACGAGAAAGATATAGAATAAGCTAAACTTCAGTTTTTCAATGTACTGGCTACCATTACTTTCCGTTTAGGCTATAAGCTTGGCCAGACTGTTTCATAAAGTTCTCTAGCTTCTGGCTTGGGAATAATTCACAAATCTATTCTAACACGCAAATAATTATGCTTTCACGTTGCCAGTTTAGCAAGCATCATGAGTTACCTTCAGTTGAGGTAGCTCTCAGAATGGCAACGCTTGCTTTTCTTCTTTTTCTTTTTTTTTTAGTTCCACTTTGCAACACGTTCACGGACACTTTCGTCACTTAACACGTGTGTGGACACAACCATTACGCACTGTTCCTCGGCACGAACATCTGCGATGCTTGCCTGTCTACACTGCCATAAAAGTGAAGCTCAGGCTATTAGATTCATGCCCCATGGCTTGCAAGACCAAACTGCCACCTCCGCAAACATACGAAGCCACCGAGAATGCTTGCAATATAGGCTTTCGATTTGAATTTGTTTCCTTGTAGGGAAGCTTGACCGCAACATCTCACTTTCCGTGGCCCGTAATTTTCACCGGTGAAAGTCAACCGTAACAAAGCCGTGCTTCTATCGCCCAGAATTTTTATAGAGTTTCCAGAATCACGAGGTCACGATATGTTGACGCTTGGTGAAGCGGTTACGGTCACCTCTTTTTTATGAGACTGCAGTGCCCACTAGGAGGTGCCATACTTGTGTTGTTCCTAGTGTCTTTGGTTAACGCGTAGCTGTTAACCGGTTCCCCATATATTATTGAGTGTTTAGTTCGTTCCCATGAAGGATCACAAGGGAGAAGCTGTAAGCGAGACTTCTAACTGCATCATACGAAACACGCAATCACATTTATCTATGAACAGATCATTTATCTTGACGTATCAAACTGACCGAAGTCTCACGAATTCTAGAATTATTCCAAAGAATAGGGACCTGGGCCAGTTAGAAACGTCGCACCAAGAGCGCACAAACTAGTAAAAACGCACGCAGGTTGAACAATGAGTGACACAAGGGCGCTGCTGTGCCCTTGTGTCAAAACAGCAGTCTACCACGCAATCGCCTATCAGTTTTTTTTCTTTACAGAACCTTTTCGTGGAGTAGTTTGCTCAAGAAGAACGACATGGTGCTTACGGCGATGCGCTGCACGTTGCACGTCGCAAAAAAATAATAATAGGGGGGCGACAAACTATGCATAGTTTCCGATTCCCCAGTGAGCTGTTCGTGGAGAGGCAGTAAGAGATAACTACTGGAGTGCTCAGTCTTTCTTGCCTGTTTGGCTGCGCTGTGTTTTTTTTTTTTTCGCAGCAAATTACAAGTGTGCAAAGAACTAATTCACTGAAAAAATTGCTTTTCAGACGCAAAGAGCTTATATAGGGACTTAGGCAGAAATTTATTACGGTTTGGGGCAATTCATTTAAATAAGACAGACAAATCTGCTGCAAGAACAGGTTGTTCTTAAAGCATGTTCTACAGTGTGTATTTTTAGCTTCTAAAGTAGCTTAGCGGATATCATACAAAAACATGCGAAACAGTGAGAATAGATGCGCTGCCTTGTGAGTCTCAGGTGACCTCTCTCATGCGATATTCGTTCTGCTGAACATAAACAAATCAGCCCAATTTATGAATAAAGGGAACATCAGACATCCACACGTTCGTAGCAATTGCTACAAAGGAAACCCATACGGGTTCCTAGAAAGAAAAGCCTCATAGTTAAGAAAAGTTCGTCCTGTTCGGGGACTCGAACCCGTGACCACCGCCTTTCCGGGGCAGCCGCTCTACCATCTGGGCTGACCAGGCGGCTAGCAGATGGCAGGGCGAAGTCGAATTTGTCGACAACAAGAAGCAAAGGCGACAAATTCGATTTCGCCCTGCCATTTGCTAGCCGCCTGGTTAGCTCAGATGGTAGAGCGGCTGCCCCGGAAATGCGGTGGTCCCGGGCTCGAGTCCCGGATCAGGACAAATTTTTCTTCAAATATGAGGCCTTTCTTTCGAGGAACCCGTATGGGTTTCCTTCGTAGCAAGTGCTACAAACGGGTGGATGTCTGATTTTCCCTTTATTCATTACTTCTCTCCACCTTGCGGGTTTCCGCAGAACTACTACGTCGAGCCCAATTTATATTTCACATAAACCATGTCACCTATTTGAGGGCTGAAACTGCGGGCATTAAATGTCGCCCGCCGCATCTCACTGTGTATTAAGGTATTTTGGAAGCTTCAATTATCAACTAATTATTGACTAACTCAAGCCGTGAAGTGCTAAAGTATCCACTTGGCAGAAATCTTAACATTAAAACATGTTTTGGGATTTCCATCCATAATATGGATTACAACATACATTAGCGTTAAGGTTACCTGTTTCCAAAAATCCTCGTTCAAGAAGGTTAGAACCATATTAACTGCATTATCTACGCACGTTTCAGCAGATTTTTCGGACGCATGTCTCCAATCTGGTGCTTGTCTTACATTTTCTGCTAATAGAATATGACTGTACTCTAAAAAAAGGCTTCCCTTATGCAGTTTCACCATGCGCTCTTAGGTAATTCTTTAAAGTTTAATTTCATGAACATTTTCAAATTTCTACCTGAAAACTGATTTATCATTGAGATACTGTTCGCGTCTTCCAGACGACCCGATTAGACGGAATCGCAGCATGTAGAAAATCTCGTATTTAGAAAAGCAGCTCGCGTTAACGGGTCCTGTACACTTGCACATCAAGGTGTCTGTAATAAGGAAGCATATTTTGTCCTAGACCAAAGGGTAGGTACACATCTATGTCTACCTTTAAAGCGCATACCACGTGACGTCCTTAGCAATGGCAAAACAGAAAGCCATATATAGCACAGTTATTTCGGAAACATTAAATGAACGCTTAAGTGGCAATGCTCAATGCTCAAGTCAGGCCGCGTGTTATGCCTTACGGGCGTGGATGTTCATCTCTCAAATTTTGCACGCGTCCTTATTTTTATTTTTGTCACAGAGGCGTATGGCTTTGCTTCCTAACGAAAAAATTGCTTCCTAACGAAAACCACGCCATCTAGGTTTTCATTGATGACAATTTAGGGCCCCTAACTTCAACCTGTAAACGACTGTTTCCATATGACTTCACTGCAGGGTAGTACTATAGCGAAATAAGTTGGCCACAAAAGAGGATAAGCAACCTACATCGGTGTCGACATTTGGAGAATGCTGACATCTCTAAAAGTAATCTACGATGCCTTCGATTTCGTTCAAGCAATTACGTTCGCAATCATTATTAAACTTTCACCGCCGATTGCTTGGTCTATTACTGACGGTTTAGGGACAACCGATGATGTATTTGAACTACCGAACGGGTGCCAAGAGAAGCGGAGTACAGTCAAGAGAGAGAGAGAGAGAGGTGTAAATGAGAGAAAGGCAGGGAGATTAACCGGAGCTAAGCCTCCAGTTTGCTACCCTGCCCTCTGGGAAGGGGAAGGGAAAGTAAAGACCGAAAGAAGAATGGGCACAAAAAGAAAGAAGTGCAGTCAAGGACGGCAGATAGCTAAGTGGTGTGATGAAATGAGGAGACGTGTCGGTATAAGGACGGTGTCATCTAGCGCAATAATACAGATATATTTAAGAGGTCGGTGAAAGAGGATTTCTTCCTGCAACGGACATAAAATAGACTAGTGGGACTGCTTCTGTTGCTGATGACGATAATCATCACCACCTTCAATTGACAGCGCATAGTGGTGCAAGGAATTGTGTTCTTGCAGAGCAGCCCACAATAATACAAGGACAGTCAAACGATAGACGCTGGCACTGCCCTGTTCATCTCTTTATTGACCTGACGTCGTTCTGTGCTGCTTTGCGAGAATGCAGGGGACAAACACGCCCAAACCGTCACTCTCTCAATGAAATATGGTTTCCTCGTACCGAGGTATCGGGGAATTGCTTTCGGGGCAACTTAATATTGCCACCCTCCATGCTCTCAAGCACGAAAGAGGGACTCTACGACAACATTTGCCTATCGTCAGCACACAGTCGGAAACTAATCTTCGAATAATCAGTTCCTGTCGGCACAGAACACAAGTCTCCGCCCTTGGAAATTAGCTCCCCCGTCAGTAAATCAGGTGGCTATCACTAAGGGCTGTCAGTGAGGCCGCTTGGTAACGTCACTCCTGCCATGGCGGTCTGCAGGGCAATGTGTGTTTACGCCCTAGGCTGTACCTTGCGAAACCTCGGAAAACTTCGCCCGAGTATGCTCTGATTGCGACGTAGCTAGTCTTGCTCAAGCGATTAGGCACAGGGCAGTGAGGGACCTGGTCGAGTAATCAGCGCCAAAGGATCTCCAATTCATCGCTTTTCTCGACTCGTAAATGGATTATGAACACTCATTGTCCCAGCGATGTAAAGTCTATTCGAGAGAAATCTCTGCACTTTCTTACAGAGTCACTAAAGAAAGAAAAGGTGTCAGCTTATATTGATGCGCTATATTCATGAAGAACTTTACTTTTGCTGATTTCTCGGTCACGGACTGGTTATGAGTGAAAATGAAGGTCTAAATGTCACTTTAAGCTTTGGAAATATTTTTTATCTTTAGCATGGGGGTTGGTCTGGTTTTGAGTACACAGTGAACACATTAACGGCGCGTGGAACAACTTTGTTTACTCGACTCACATGGGGCTTTTGTACTGTCAATGTTGTAACCACATATCCATCAAACTTGCATCACAAAGCAAAGAAAGTAATTCGATGCTTCATCGAAGACGCTGGCATACGTGCAGATTATTGACTCCATCGCACATTGTTTGATTTCAAGTGCGTCATTCGCACGTCTCAAACAATTAAATGCGTATACCTTATACCATCCGCAGACTTTGCTTCAGCTCAAACTTTTGGAGACCGTGTTTAATTATTCCTATCGAGAATGGCAACAAACTCTCCTGTAATGAGGCATTCGGGCGGAGCAACCGCCGGCATGCTTTGCTAGGCTAGATCAGCCTGCAGCCAACGACTTCTTAGAACTCTTCCACCTCCTCCTTCGGGTCAACAGATTTTTCATTTAAGTTTGTTTTTGTTCCAAAGGACTGCAATCTTCTTGAGCTATGGAAATTATTAGTAAAAAGGACATTGTTTTTTTTCTTTTGCATTGCGCCGGTAGCAACTTAAAATTTTCAGCGAACTGCATAACATCCAATGTTATAGGCGTCCAGTACGCTTGAAATACAGCCGCACATCTAGCACAGTTTCGGCAAAGAGCGCACTTCCGCCAAGTTAGGCAGTCTTGCATGACACAAAGAGCGCTAGTCCTAGCAAATTATGGCACGTAGACGGATGTTAATGTTCCCAAACTCCCCAGTGACCATTTCTGAGTTCTGCGCAAATAGACTTCTTACTAGCAGCAGCGCGAGGACATCATCGCCGAGAAGCCTAAGGGCGAAATGCTAAGACAAGAAACCGCCGATACCCAACGAAGTGTTTTTTCCAAACCTACTCGCATTATGCAGCCACCCTCGATCCACTCCATTTGCTAGACTCCACGCCCCCCCCCCCCCTCCCCTGCTAGCTCTTCGCACGCAATTTTCTAGACCGACGGGCACGACTTGGCTCACGTTGGCCATTTTTCTCCGTGTCTCGTAGCCGGCTCCATCATGCCTGGATGGTTTTTTCTTTTTCTCTCGCGCGGAATTTTCGTCTGCACCTTAAGTGCAGGCCCCCCTTCCCGGCTGTAGCGGATGATGGCACAAACTTATAATAAGCCCCATATTCCGAAATGCATGTTTACTTGAAGCCCATTCTTGATTAGGTGCAGTTGACGCGAGTAGCTAACACGCCGAAGAAAATGCAAAGAGCGTCATGAGCAAGTTCGCGTCAGGCGTCGTTTAGATCAAGTCGAGCATGGGATTCCAGCTAAGTTGCACTTATGAATGGGGGGGGGGGGGAGGGGGCGAGAATCGCGCTGGTGATCACTGCTCTACACGCCCTCGCCTCTCACGCAGTTAAGTGCAACGACCCGTGAGCTTCCGAAGTGGACAGTGGAATCGCAATAACGCACGCCTGACACGACATTGCAATGGCGGTTACTCTCCTAGGTCGGTCCGTTCACGAGAGTTGCACTACATGCTGGCAGAAGCGTGTAGTGTTGTGAGATATTAACGATCAACCGAATAACTATCTTCTTTTTTCTTCTTTCTCAGCCGTGACTCTTTAGTGCACCATCGAGCGAGCCACAAGCGAAGGATCATGAGAAAGTACAATTAGGAGCTAGAAACCAAGACTTACAAGGAATGACAGACCATCTTGCGGACAAGCGAAGGATCATGAGAAAATACAATTAGGAGCTAGAAACGAAGACTTACAAGGAATGACAGACCGTCTTGCGGATAAGCACTTCTTTAATAATTACTAACAGAAAGACACATTGTCTCATGGCCTAGCCGTTTTGGAGCAAAGCTTTCTTTCCCCACTCTCCCAGGTTCGTTGGGTACGCTGCATTGGCGAGAATCTCGGCGGATATGTAAAGATAAATATTCTAGGATAATAAGGTTACGACCTTTTTTGTGTGATAAATAAAAACAATGCGCGAGATTACAGGTTGCGTAGAGTGAAAGAAAAAACAATATCGCACGTATCGCAGTTCGTTGTTAAGCATTTAATTACGCTCTTCACTAAAGCTTCACATAATATAGATGATCCCACCTGTGTGGAATATGCGTTTTTTATCTTTTTGCATTGTTCTGGTTCTTTTTTGCAACAGTGAAAGTTTTCTTTTTCTTTTTTGATTCAACACTCCGCGTACAGCGTCCTTGTGCTGCGTCAGCACCATTCTTCTCATCAGGCTGTTCAGAGCATATAAGCGTGTGTTTTTTTTCGTATTTTTTTGTTTTTTTTCGTATTTTTTTAACCTCCCTGCCTTCCTTCTCCACTTTTTCCTTCCTTCCTTTTCCTTTTCGTATTTTTTTCAGTCGTCTACGAGGATCGCAACTGGTACTACAGAGGCCGAAGCTACGTTGTTATTCGGCTACTCGCAGACAGAGCCCGCAGAATGCGAGTTCGATAATAATGAGGATGTTGGTGCGCGTGTGCGTGCGCATGTGTATAGGGAGGGGTGTAATTATGCACGCCCACATTGCTAAACTAATTAAACTCCCACATAGGTGACTGTTCACCAACCAGACGACCCCAACTACCCTCATACCCTATGCTCGGTAGTCCAAGCGTTCAAAAACTTGCAACGCTTCTTGGAAGCGGCAAGAGAAAGCTGCTGTAGTACAATATAAAAGGTAACAAGCTTGCTTTTTCATGAACAAAATGCTAAATTGTGCAGAGAAACAAAGATAATTTGCGACTAAACCAGAATTATACCAGCGTAAAAAACAGCAACAACTTTTCTTCCCCTTAGCAGGAGCTCTGATTGTTTCGCTCTGAATGAAAGCTTCTTCGTTACAATAAATCGGGGTGGACATCGCGTGGCAGAACAATGGGTTACGCACAAGGAATAAAAAAATAGCCAAGAAAAATAGAAAGATAAAGGGACGACATGAGACGAAGCATTCGACTGACGTCGACCTGCTTTGGTCCGAGCGATTTCAAGCATGAATATTTTTGCGTGGTAGTCTCCACGAGAACATCGTACGGCGCTCTTTAAAGTTTCACTCTTTTGCAGAGCGATGCCTGCTCTTGAAATTCAGCGAGGAAGCGGGCACAAAAAGTAATGAAGAGGGGGTAGGAAGTAGCTTGGTGAATAGATAAGATGGTTATTGTAAATACCTGAATCATAAAAAAATTGAACAAAATAAAGAAAGACGTGGAGTTTTAAGACAACACAACAATTTGTTTACGAAGAACGGAAACAATAGAACGAATGAAGCGCAGAATAAAATTAAATAAGGAGTCCATCGCTGGACGCTGTCATCAACGAACACTGCTGCAGAACGTTCAAAACTAAAGTGTAACAGTGAACAGATGTGATCAAGAGTCGTGTCAGTGAATGTAATAGAAGAATGCGAGATATGCGTTATCTAATTTGTTTTGTGTCATTGTTCCCGAAATCATATAAACGAAAAAATATTCTATGTTGTTTGTCTCAAACCTGTATTTTCGAAAGCTCGGTCAGCAAAAAAGAAACTTAACAAAAAGCAGAGGCATTGCAGCAATTTTGAATTCGCACAAGCATATTGAAAATGGCAATGGCGATTAACACCGGTAAGCGCGCTGATTTAAAAGACTTTAAACATTTCCAGTTTGCTTTTACGGTAGTTCTTGCATTCATTTACTCTTCGCATTGACTAGATTTTCAGTGCAAGTGCTTCACTAAAAAATATTCAATTTATCATATTAACTGCAGTACTGGATCTCGTAACCAGAAGGGGTAAACTAGAACAAAAGCGATTCTTACGTGTAGTCTTTCCTTCAATGAGAGAGGCGACACTGTACACGAAGAAAGTAATCCCGTAACTTTCAAAAATTATGTCTCAGCCCAAAGCAACCCCTCCGCCCTCCTAAAATCAAGTTCGCCAAAAGCAGCTCAAGATTAGTGAAGGCGATGACTGACAGACCACATGACGTGGCAACTGCAAGAGGACACCGCATCAAATAAATAAAATGGCGACATCGTATATAAGTGCTCGTAATAATATTTACCAGCGATAACCACCGAAGGATAAATGCTTCACCAGAATCAATCACGTGACATCCCGCAGGTGTGTCCCTCCGTGTGAGAGGTAGCTGACAGACAGAACAAAGTTGGTCTGCGCGGTTAGTGTACAAAACAAAGGAATCAAAAACTTGGGCGGCACTGAAGAGAAAGTATGGCGCGATGTTTAGCGCAAAGCTTACGAATACAGCTCTGGTTAGCATTACGGTGAAACGGTGTTACTATCCGGAAAACAATCGCTTAGCGCGGCCCGCGCTACTTTTTTGTTGCAACACAGGCGTGCAGAGGAGCACTCTTCCGGGCATGGCCCCACACTCTGCCTTCGCCTATAACTCTCCAGATAATTTCTCAGTCCACGAACAACCCGTGCGCAACAAGGCAGGCATAGCACGATTTCTTGCTGATTTATCAGTATAACACACAGCCTCCATGATTGTATGTAGTTAATGAGAGCTTCTCTTTAGACCCCCCCAGATCGCTCTATCATGCCAATACTTTCCGCAGCAAGTGCCAAGCGCTAAGCTTAAGGAACCGTGTACAGAGATACCCTGTCTAATGCAGTGTAGCATCCGAAGCTCTTATCGGAGCATATCTGTTTCTCAAGACCGGTTCCGGTGATTAGAAAAAGAGTTGCCTAACAGAGCACGTTACTGCTGCCATTATTCCCCCATAAGAGGCCCGAAAAGCCTCATTTGCATCACGAATTCCAAGCGTGACGGTTGCCCATTGGATGTTGCAAGGGTATAGTGCCGTCTAACCGCAGGTCGTCTTGTGGATCTGAGCTGTAGTTACAAGAGTTCGTGCCACATAGAATGATCCCAACGCTCTCACGTGCTCAAGTTTGACGATGGTGCAATCAGAGAAGCATGCAGCCGAAGAGTGCCAGAGGAGCCCTGAAGTTTATATATATATATATATATATATAAACTTCAGGGCTCCTCTGGCACTCTTCGGCTGCATGCTTCTCTGATTATATATCTATATATATATATATATATATATATATATATATATATATATATATATATATATATATATATATATATATATATATATATATATGTATATATATATATATATATGTATATATATACATTCGCAACTTATTCATATGCAACGAGTCCATAATTACATCCTCAATAAAACGCACTTGTTGATATATGCACCTTCTCATTTTGTCGTGTCCCTGCCGTAACGGGTAATACTTTGAACAGTCGAACGCTTGCATAACTTAATCAGTCGATTCTGTAGTGCTTCATTCGATACATTTTTTTACATCCTTACAGATTATTTCACGCCCTGTGTAACAGTGAGCCCACAGTTTTTTTTTTTTCTAGTTTTTTTCCTATCTCGCTCGTTTTCTTCTTCTTCTCGGACCGAGAGGTTCAACAGATGCTGAAAACCACTGTTAATTTATGGCGTGAGATTTACCACTTTACACTTAAATAGCCAAATACTAAGAAAGCTGTGCACTGAGCGCACCGTACAAATCAATAACGTTTCATCATTGAGCTACAGTTTCGATCGTTTGTGCTTGGATTTTTATACTGGGCAACGCTAAATCACACTGTCGTGTTTATTGCTTAATCACGGTGTCAAAGCTGTGCATATGTTGAAAAGTCGACACAGTAAGCTAGCAGCAGCGAACAGCGTTTCCCGGGAAGCAGTTAGTTTCACATATGCCGTAGGAAGGAGTAGCGGCCGAATGGCAGAATTTTAATCGGAAATAGTTGAGCGGGCAGTGCGTGCTGTTGAAACGCCTTCATCTTTCGCATATACATGCTGTGGTATAGCTCAGCGGCTGTGCCATTGCGTGGATGAGCACGAGGTCGAGGGTTCGAACCAAGCCCCGGCAGTGGCGTTCCGATGGGGACGGAATGTAAAACCTCTCGTGAACTTAGACATAGCATATGTCAGAGTACCTCGGTGGTTCTAAACTATCCTGAGTGCCCCACTGTAGCGTGCCTAGTACTCCGACCGCAGTTGTCGTCGTAAAACCTTGTAATTTATTTTATCATACCTCATAGTTTTTGGGCCGCGCATTGCTTTGGCCGTGGCAGAAATACGCGCCCTCATCCAAAGCCGGTCATCGGCGCAAATAAAGACGCCCATGGCAGTCACGTGATAGAACTGTTCAATAAGGGAGTTCGGCTTAGTGTTGCGAGGACACGGTTAACGCACTGTAACTTCGCAGTAAAGAAATAACGACTGTCGCGAGCTCGGGAGCTCTTTGTATAAGAATTCTTCGTTAGCAGGCTCTTTGTATGAACCATTCTGATTTGGTTCTTTCACCCAGTGTTTTGTTTCTTCGAATATTGTCACGCAACGACGCAGGTGAGTATAATGGGCGCCACTATAGAAGGCACCGACATCTCCCTAAATGCCTTTACGAAAATATGGATCGCGACTGCGATGGCATTCGGTTCAAAGGATTTCCGATCGGGGCAACAAAAGTGACACAATAAATAATTCTCGCGGCAATGTGAACGTTCTCATGAACTGCAGTGCTCAGTTACCCCTACAAAAACTTGGTCTGCTAATGTAACCAGTCTGCCTGTGTTGTTAAGCCTCTATTCTGGTAAGCCAGTGGGAGCCACCCGCATAAACGAACGATGACGAGCTCGAAAGGACACCGCACCAGTTACTAGTCGGGCTATTACAGACGTTTTAGAACGTCTGTTTTGCACGCTTCTTACATTAGAGTATACTTATAATTCGCCCTCTTCACCAGCCTTCTATAGTTCGATGCTTGTAAAAGTTTATGATCACTAAAGTGCACCTCTTCACTAAATCTGTTTAAAACGTTGCATCTGCTTCTTATTAATGGTCTCAATAAACATAACTGTGAGTACAATAAATTTCAGGTGATAATTATTCAGAAAAGACATCGCACTAAGGAAGTGCTATTGCCACCCTCGGTAACTACCGGAACTATTACCGTTTATCTAATAATTTGCGAAAGATCAAAGAAATAATTAAGGAAAAGTCATGAAGATACGCCAGCGGTTCTCGCACTATTGGTGTATGCTGCTTGTATAATTGAAACCACTTTTTTGCAGGTGTCATTTGCGTCTTGATCTTAATGGACCTTAGTAAGATGTTGATGTGTGTGAGCAACGACAATTGCTCACGGTATATAAACAGCAACGTCCTGGTACGATACGTATGGGAAGAATCCACCTACGACTACGGTCGATAGTTTAATAAACTCACACCTGTATAGTCCGCACATGTCTTCGATGCAATATAATATTGATCGCTGGGTGATCTATACACGTCTCAAGTGGGCAAAGCTGCAGATTGTTGCTGTGCCTTATTCAGATGAGAAATGAACCGACCGCCGCTTACACATCGCCGGCTTTTCCCCGAACAATTAATTGTCCAGTAAGTAAAGGATGACGACATGAAGTGACATTAGGGGGTTCTGTGATTGAAGCACTTCCCGAATTGTTTTTTTATATAAAGTGTCAACATACAGAAAAAAAGAGCGCCAAACGTTATGTAGTTTTTTCCACTTTGGCATTTAGTCACTAATTTGACAAAACCAAAATAATCTACGTAACATAAGGATACAAAACATGGCCACTGTCATTACATGTGTATAGTATGAGGTTTAATAAAATAGGGTGTGAAGACTTATGGAACACCTTTCTGTGATATGTTGCTTACAAAAATTCCTCGTGAGAAGATCAAAACGTAAAGCCCTTATCAGTCCGTCCTACCGGTCGTTAATGGAAAGCAGTGGAGGGTGCGAAAAGAGCGATGTAAACTAGATAAAAGCAGACGTTAGGCAACTAAGCGTTACGCATCAACGGCTAGGTTGACGGAGAGTTGAGGACTTGCCGCGATCATTCAACAGCAAAGAGAACACATTTATGCAGACACACTCCCTATAGCGCAACGGAAAAAAACCCTAAGCTTGACACAGACGACAGAGAACTGTAAGATGAGTGGTCAATGGCCACGTTATTGACCGGATGGGAGGAGGGGGTAGGAGAAGTGGCAATGTACTTCACGCCGCTGTAGCTATCATTTTGTTCTTGTTACCTGAGCGGGTCTTTCAAGGAAATAAGAACGTTTTTTGAGCGAAGTAGACGCCCGAATTCATAAGAAGCGCACGAGAGAATGGAAGTGGGTTTAGAAAGAACCATATCCAGGTGCAGACGCGCGAGTAGTAATAACAACAACAGTATTACAGTTACAGATTACGATGACAGTAAAAAAAAAGCGCAAGACGAAAAAAGGGAGCGAAATAATTTGAGTGCTGCTACTCACGGGAAAAAAAACAAAACAAAAAGAAATCGTTGGAAGCATTGGACGGGGGTTGAGACGAAAAAGAAATTTGAGGGGCTGTACGTAATGAGGCAATAACGGTAGGTGGTGCAATAGAAGCTTATATAAAAAAAGCGCAAGAGGAACACCAAGTGAGGGCAGGCAGCTAATCAATGCTGGGCACCCGTCGTAGGCTGAGAAAGTGTTGGAAGAAACATTCCGAAAGATGCAGGGTGGTCGCTTGTTGAACCAAAGGCTTGTGAAGCAATGTTATGGGACCAAAGAAGGTCCGAGACACCGCACAGCGTGAAGACAGAATACGGAAGCCAGACACTCAGGTTTTCCTTCTCAGCCTTCCTACCGGAGAAAAAAATGGGCAGCTGCTTAGGCCAGAAAAGAGAAAACTAAGTGTACTGAACGAGAATGCGTTCACGGTCCTAATGAACAGTTCGATGATCTCACGCCTAGGCAGGTAGTTGATAGCGCAATACCAGTATGCAATGCGGGTGGATATGGCAAACATCAGAAGGACCCATACTCCACTGGAGTGGCTGCTCGAAGACGGAAAGGTCGAAATTTCATACAAAAATTACTAGGGGACAAACTCCGGTGGTAGTGTCTACGGGAGCTGTAAGTGCGACAGCTAGACCAGCATGGTAATTACGGATAGTAGAGGAATTCACTTACGCGTCATTGCTATGGCTTCAAACGGCTTTCTGATTTTGCAAATTGGTGTAATTCGACAAAATGTTCGGTTGTATGTTCAAGAGCTCGCAAATAATATGCATAGTGCGAAACAACATATTGATATAACTACGTTTAAAGCTCTGCTTGCTCAGAAGTTCTAAATGGTAAAGCGTAATAAATAAGACCAGACGCATGTCTGAAGCGGCAAGTTCGAAGGTTAGACAAGTCTGTGTACCACCTGTCATTCCGATTGCAGGTGAACAATTGAAGCGCCAAAGTTCTCTCTAGTCATTTTTTTTAGCAGCAAGCTGATCATTTAAAATTATACAAGAGCAAGATTTTAGGGCGACGAAATCGCTGGCGTGAAGAAGTCATACTGGCGACGTGCTTACCTCCTGTGGATTTGTGCCTTTGTTCCAAAGCCACGAGTAGCCAAATGAGAAGCTTAGCCGAAAAGAAAGAAAAAGAATGGGTATAAAATATAAAAATACAACTGAGAAAGCTTTAGCTCGGGGCAAAAACTGATTTCCCATTACAAATACACGCAAAACGTAGAAATGGTTTCATAAGACAAATACTTGACCAATTTTCAACAAATTCGCTTCGTTTGAAAGAGAAAGCAACTTTAACAAGCCCACATATTATGTCACAATTTATTTCTCCTAAATTGCCAAAAGCCAGTGCACAGAAAACGTAGTCAAAGCACGCAGTTCGCAATTCGCTAACATTTGTTCCAAAACAGATATGGCAGTTTTCTAAACTCTACCTGTAACGACCATCTTAAATGGATAAGTGTGGTATATATAAAGGCAAACCTTGCGTGAAGTTCTTACAAGACTTAATGTTAAAAAAAACTAATTATGGGATTTTACGTGCCAAAACCACGATCTGATTATGAGGCACGCCGTAGTGGGGGACTCGGGAAATTTGGACCACTTGTGGTTCTGTAACGTGCACCTAAATATAAGTACAGGGGTGTTTTTGCATTTCGCCCATTCGAAGTGCGGCCGCCGTGGACGGTATTCGATCCCGCGACCTCGTGCTTAGCAGCCCAACACCATAGCCACTAAGCAACCAGGCCGGGTGTTACAAGGCTTGCGAGCATTTTGCGGAAGCGTAATGCCCATAATACCAATATATTTTAAACTGTTGCATAACACAGACATTTTCTCCAGTTCGGAATGGCCGCGGAACTGGCCGCTCGAGGCACTTGCATGTATTCGCGGGCTTCTTTCACTTGTGTAGCATGTATTGAGCAATAGAAACCTGTATCGGTAGTTTCTCATGTTGCTCTACAGTTTTCTCATTGAAAGTGTTAATCTAATTTTATTATTTGACAACTTAATTAAATATATAATGCTAATTTTGTAATTAGGTGGAATGCACAAGTAATATTAGTATCTCCAAGCGACGGCAAATAACATTACCTTGGTCCCTTCCAGCTACGTGGCATTTGCGTATTTTGAAATGTTGGTGCGTGATAGTTGAATCAACACTGTATACACCCTACTGCTCGACAGCTTTCCTACGATACGTCTCGTAATGTTCTGGCTCAAAAACTAGGGAAAAAGGGAACTCATCGGGCTAAGCTTCCCTGAAGGAAAACATCGTGTGACCAAAAAAGTGATATTTCTCAATCTGTGCTGCGGAAGTCAGCTGTCACGGTTGCACGGAAACCAGTAAGACTTGGTGGATCGTCTGCAAGGTCTTTTCAGGAAACAAATATTGCACTTGAGAGTCTTTCGCCACCACGTAGCCCTGTAATATAATTCTAACCGACACAGCAATATATTCTTTGGGCTCAATCCCAATGGCTTCGTATCTCCACGACTGGCACTGCAGTCAATCAACCATGAGCTTTTCCTGCCTTCTCTCTCTTTTTATCAGTGTTGATAAACTGACTCGTGTCGAGTTTGGTCAGAACAAACGACCCTGTCTAGCCGTTCCGTTTCTGGAATCGTTTACTTCCTGCCTTGAAACATCGCAACGGGGGAAGTTGTCGTTCACGACTGAACCAAACAATCCTTGCGGTATCAACCATTCACGCGAAGCCGTTTGTGTCGTACAAATGGTACAAACGACCGTTGTGTGGCAAGGAAAGAATCAGAACTAATGCGCTGTTCTGTAAAGGTTAGGAGTTTCAGCGTAGGCGTAAAGGTACTCTACGTTGTTTTATGCATTTTACGATGTTTTATAGTCTTTACTCTGTGAAGTGTTTGCGAACACTAGTTGTAAACTTACTTTTGTCTCTCGTATCGCACTTTAGGAAGTATGGAAACACAGGAAATAGCTTTGCTGGTGGCGCCACTTTGTGGCACTGACATAAGCCAGGGCGCAAGGAACCTACATTTCAGACGTACGTGTTCTCAATACCCGTTAACGCAAACGCGATGGCAGAGACAGTCATTACCGTTTAGGTCAATTTCCCTTTCTTTTTACCTTCTTCGATAACATCCGCGCAACAGGATAAGGTTCGTAAAGGGCCGCTGGACCACTCTCGGGCTTGATGAAATAACATAGTCCGCGGGTAGCATACACTGCTGTGAACATCTCGGCCAAGTGTTGCTGTCGTACGCCGCGCGTTCAGCTCGCGAGTGGAGCGTGACGTCATCTTTCTCTCAAACGCTGTATTTTTGAACAGAAAGCCTGCTCCTCATTCTCTTCTGGATGCTTTATTTCGTAATAAAGCGGATTCCCATAAGCGGCTGCTATTGGTAGCTGCGGTCGGCTACGTAGCGTAGATGCAGCGGCCGCCGCGGGTTGCCGCCACGTGTCCACGGGCTCAGCGCACTGCGGCTCGCTGAGAACAACCGCGTTTGGCTCACGTTTAGCACGTCTTAGGCACCAAAATCGAAAGTCGTGACACCTGCGTTAAAGTGTGAAATGAAATTTGAACTGCGTGCCACTGTGACATTTAGAAGGTTGTGGGCGCGCCCCACTCTGCCGCAGCCTTCGCAGTGCAAGGCATCGAAGAAGGAACGGGAGCACAGCGGAGGCTGTTTTTGATTGCCAATAACTCTGCTTCCGCAGAACGCGTTGAAGTACTTTTGGGGGCAAAGTGTTACTGAAACAGACTATTTTGACTCCAAGGCAGGTGAGTTGAAAGCACTGTTTTTCCAACACCATGCACAAAAGTTACTCTTGTTAATTGTTGCCTTATTTCGAAGCTTCAGCCGAGTCGCTTTTGTTTGCAGTGTCTAACTGCCAGCGCGCATATCAGCAGAGACCGAAAGTTTCCCAGCGGGAAAGAATCAAAATCCTACGCGGTACCAGCGGCCACAGCTCAAAGAGCCGCTTGTAAATGCAGTTAATCCCTTTGTCTTTTTTATTATTATGGGGGGGGGGGGGGGGGGGTTCAAGCGTGCCATTATGCACAGCGTGTTTCAGAGAAACTTTTGTCAAAGTACCCGGTACGTATACAAAGCAGCTTGGTTCACGTCCCCTGAACCCCATTAGGCAGGCACGAACGCCGAAAGCCGTTATGTTGTGTACTGATCTCTCTTTCTCTCTCTCCAGAGAGAGAGAGAGAGAGAGAGGAACGTAAAGACAAGCAGATGCGCCAGGCGAGTCATTGTCGCCTGTACGTTTTAAATGCCGTTTCATTGCATGTTTTGTCTCTGTTTTCTTCAGCGTGAGCTCAAGATCAGGTCATGCAGGAAATCAGCTAACGCTGGACGTCATGCTGAAGGTCATTCCGAAAAGAGAACGCGCTGTTGGATTTGGCAAGAAATACGGGCACACAGAAAGACAGGGTATGGGCGGAGCGAGTGCAATCCTGAATTTGTATTTTCCTAACACACAAAACTATAACTAGTGTTTATTATTGCAATTACTGGAATATTCTAGCACTGCCTGCAGCGGATCCCGAAATTCTAATCCTTGAGCTGGATTACTTGCACAGGAAACCAAGCTGCGTAACGGACTAACACCAACATTTCGCGACTAAAGCTTTTTAAATAAACGTTGGTTCACGGCGAACGTCGCAATATAACAATGGAAGCCAGTCACTTATTAAGGTAGATATATTTGGAACGAATTTCGAAAGTATCACCTGTTTTGAGATGAGCGCCATTTTATTTGCACTAAAACGTCCTTTTGGTCTTCGTACTTTTTAACAAAACATTTTTATATGTATCGCAGCGCAAATTTAAGTGGAACATCAATGCAGTTCGGAACGCATACGTCAAAACTGAGTTCTGGCGCAGAATTTTTTCTATGTAGCTGTGCAATTCAATGTCACGGATTGCAACTTGTAAATTGCAATATATGCCATAAATAAATTAGGTAGAACTGATCAAGTAAACATTCTTAAATGGTGGTTATGCATTTAGATTTCACGTGAAATAACGTCTGCATCTTCGATCAAGCCAACTTAAGTTGTGCCGTCTGCTCAAGGCAATATTTTTTACAAATATTGCATTATCATCGCATAAAACACACGTATAAAGGAAGCATCGTGTTAAGGATCGCCTTGTTAGACTTAGTCAAAAAGGGCAGCCATCACCAGTGAAGGGCAACAGCTCCTCTATTTATTTGTTATTTCAGTGTGAAACTTAACTTGTTACTCGAAGCAAGAATAAAGGGAAACTGGAATGATTTGGATTACTACGAGGACTTTTTTCCCGTTAGTTGTTCCCCGACATTTGGTACATACGTAAAAATATCATTTATCAAGCAACATACACGTGAACTAAGAGTTAAACCACTTGAATATTCATGCCTGAACACGCCTGGTTTCATCTGATCCCCTGCTGCCTACGACATGTGTAATATCTAACAATGTGCTTCCAATGAAGCCTGGCCAGTCCTTTCGGGGCTCCCGTCAAAATCATAACCCATGTACTTGCAGGTAAATGATCGGGCGCGTTAAAGATACAATCAAAATTGCAAGTGCGTTAGTTAGAAAGATCAGCTTGTCATTGATCGGGAGCTTTTCTCTGTCACTTAGCAGGACGTCATGCCGGTAGTTAGAAAAACGGAGCAGATTTCGCTTTCCTGACTAAAGTTCACGCTCTACAAGATGTTCACTTCACTGAGGGTTACGACTTTGAGAAAATTAAAGCAGCAAATCAGGGAGGCATTACGTCGTGAAAGCTAGCGCTACGGCGTCGGCTTTGCTGGCGCTCTAACTTTTAGCGTTGCCGAGGAATAGCGTACTTAAGGGACGCTTGCTGTCAAAACACCCACCTGGTTGTTTCAATTACCTTTACCGCGACTGTGGCTAGGAGGACCGCCAACAGTCTCTTCTTGCTTTCTGTTTAAGAATGAACAGAAAAAAAATAACGGGAAAAGAGCAGTGAGAAAGAAAGAAAAAATAATAAGAAGAAAGTAATAATTTAGTGCAAACCGTTGCAAAAGAGCAAACCAGCTCAAGCGCTGCCTTTTGTCCCTGCCAGAGATCTAGAAGTTACTGCCTTCATTTTCTTGTCACTGTTAAAAAAAAAGAGAAACAACAGTGATTTCGGCCCACAGGATTTAAATTCTCCTGAACCTCTTATTTTACCTTGCTCGCTTTCATGCAGTAGATATTATGCATGGGGCCCTTCCGGGGAGCCCTAGATGCCTTGCAGAACTTGTTTTCTCGAAGGCAGTCAGTGCAATGCGGATTTTGCGTAACTATACGTTTACGGAAAGGGTAGAAGTAAAGTTAAAGCACGCGAACATGTTCCCTAAGTTTCACTACAGGACAACAGTGCAAAGCACTCTATAGGGCGCTCTTTTTGCCTGCCCCCAATTTTTATATATTTCCTGTCGGAGATAGCACAATTTTGTCCTTCCTCTAAATTGATCGATGAAGCAGCCATGACTTCTACGAGAAACCTAAATGCCTAGATTATTTAAAGAATAAATATCTTTCTTAAGGTAATCACGTTTTTAATTATTTTATATTAGTAAAGCGGCTGACCTATGGCAAGCTACACTAACGAAATTAAAAGCTGCGCCAGCGTGGGCTGCACGTTGACAAAAATGATCTTGCACTACAATTGTTAACTGGAGAAAATTCCGGCCAATCCGGACGCTGAACATATTAGCGATGCCATAAATCAAATGGAGAAGCGCACATACGAACATAAGGTCCCGTTATTTGCACCCCTGATATTTACTTTCCCATTTCGCTAAAAAAAAATACAAAAAAGAAGAAAAAAAAATCATCGAAGCGCGTGCTTATTGCTTCTAGCTGTCCCGAGTAGTGTGTTCCGTGCTGTCCTCGAAGTTGGCCCAGTTCAGATGGAAGCGAGAACGTCACGTTGAGACAAACAGCGCTTCACTTTGCATTTGCGCAATAGGTATATTGGCCAACAAGCGTATGGTCCGTCGGCTCGTAACCACGTTCTGCCCAACATTTTGGCCTGCAATGGACATTTGCCTTAGCGGAGGCATTTCTCACGCGACAGGGATGACATGGTAGCACAAAGTTGCTGTGGCACCAGGTTTGTCGTCGTCGTCGTTGTTGTTGTCGTTGTTGTTGTAGCAACAGCTAACATAATTAGTTTTTTTTTAAGTTGAGGTGAACAAAACGCAGCAAAAATACTTCAATCAATCTATAAATCATGTGCATCTATCGAGTGTCGTACCTCTGATCAAAGAATGCAATTCCTGTCGTTCCCTCAACCTGTGCATTTTTAGCATTAGATTTCCCTCTCCGCCTCTCCCCAACATTAGCTATCAATGTGGAACTTTTCTTAGAAGTGAACTAGGAGAAGAGGAACCGAGGTTCCCGATTTTTAGTAATTCTGAACTGAGAATAAAGCCGTAAATGAAGCGTTGTGGTCACCATTTGTTTTTCTGCTCTTTCTGCTCAAACCAATAAGAAAAACTGCACATATCTGTAAACGTAACCAACCGTAACTGACTGGAACGGCCTTCCCCATCGCGTCGCTGCCATAACTTGCCCATCAACATTTTCGACCGCTGTTAACGCCTTCATTTTGTAAACCCCACGTAACACCCTAAAAGAGGTCTTTAAGGAAAATAAAGTGATGTGATGTACCACTTGTTAAAGAGTCATGAAGTAGCTGGCGCCGCATTTGCGTGCCATCATCTTTTTCTAATGCGCCAATAAAAAAGAAACATGTAACCAGGTGAGTATACGGGGAACTTACTGTTGTTTCTATGCGAAATGCAGAAACGATGCTGAAAATGAAAATTAAAACAGACGAAAGGACAACTTGCCGGCCATGAAAGCCGTACCCATTTCCTTCCATTACGCTTTCGTTGCTCTGCCGATTTACCAATGGCGGCAGTTCTCCTGCCGTTCACTCGGGGGTATTGGTGTTAATGTCTCTTCGATTCGCCTGCACTGGATGAACTAGTTGAGGCTAGTGCTGCACTTAATTGCTCTGCACGGCGCGTGTGTCCTTACAAGAAGTGCAGGCAAATTCGCGTACCGCTATCTGGACCGCTTGAGCTTTCAGTGCCGATACGGTGCAGCGACGAAAGAGCAGACGACGACAAGAAGTATTGCCACGTTGCTCAATGGCGTACTTACAGACAATTGCGCCCTTTATTAACAACGACGACGCCCATGTTCACGAGACAAGCAAGTGTACTTGTAAGCGGCCCTCGAACGTGGCCCCAGATACAAGCGAAACATGCGCTTCAATTGGAATTCAGAGTACTTTGTTACAACTTTTTAACACCATCGAGGTACCCGACTCTTTTTTTTTTCTGTCTCATCAGCTTACGCATCGGCTTTGCCACTGTACGAATATGCGGCTGAATTTCGCTACCGGAGTGCCAGCAAACAAAGTCGCTGTTGATTATTTTTCTCAGGGCACAGCACGCTAGAATCTGACAAAAAAAAAAGGGGGGGGGGGCATTTGCGATGCAATCAGAGCACACTCGGGACAACCCCAGCAACAAAAAGGCGCGAGATGCAGACGGAGAAGCAGAAGGCCTACACCGCAGCCGCACCGTTGCATTCGTTTATGGAAGGCCCTAGTATTACGCTATGGGCGCACTTCTGAACTAGAGGTGCACGAGCTTGGAACTTCACAGTAAACTAGGGCAAAACGTGCAGGCAAATGAAAAAAAAAAAACCACATGTGCACTGTGGATCTGGCACTGTAGGGTTACCAGCGCAACTTGTTCTCGAGTTATTTGTGAAACGCAAGAGCTCGATGTCGCGAAGCATCAATAATATAATTATGCAACAACATAGCAGGTCTCATGCTGCAGTCGGTGAGCTTCTGTATGAGTGGCAACGTTCGGCACACGTTTTCTGGCACAAGCAAGAAAGGTACAAACATTTATTGATTGAAATTCTTTCCTTGCTTAAATGGAAGGTCATGGGGGAGGGGGGGGGGGGGACAAGGGTCTTGTTGGATATATGAGGAAGCGTTGTGGAGAAGAAAGTTGAAGTTCGCTTTCGATGATTTCTTCTGCATGCTTAACAGCGCGAAACGTCCTCAGCTACGCAGTAATTTCCCAGTCAAAGTCATTGAATTCCTTCGTGAATGCGCAAATTCAGATTAGCACCCCCCTGCTCCCGCGAAACACACAGGTAAATCGAGTGTTGGTGTCACTGATTCTAAAGGAATCAGAGCACGCACATAGTACGCGTATTGCGCTTGTGCCGATGCTACAAGTGACATAACAGTGTATTTGGATGCATTAAAAATGCATGAGCTGCGTCATGTGGGGAGAGGAGCTTTCTAGCAGCATGCCCTAATGAAGCAGAAAAACTGCTGGTAATTTACTTATATACCCTATATTGAAGGTGCGTCCGTGAAACTATCCCATATTCTCCCATTTAGGGAAACGAAACGCCCACACAGTCTCTCTATATTATGACTGCTGCTGTTTCCCTAGATTTTATATGCCCGACTGATAAAAAAAAAATCCATCCGACCTTGCCTATCACAGCTCATCATTATGTGGGTGGGTATTTCGCGTGATTACACAATTAGCAACAACAACAACAACAAAAAAAACTGAATGAATATGTGCCGCGCTATTTTCGGCACGCGTTTTTGCCCTTTTTCGCGGTAGTTGCATATAGATACTCGCTCGTCATTACGGCCGTTTGTGTTTGCACTTTTTGCAAGTCGTGGCAAAAAAAAAACTGCGTAATAATGTCTCCAAACGGCCTCTCTCTTCGCTCCAGTCACAGCTTTCTCCTCTTATACACTTCAAGGAAAAGAGGGACCGTCTGGTGCCCTCACCCACTTCCTCATGACACCTCGGAATGCATTTGCATCTGGCTTTCGCTTGGAGGGCTTGGGAAGACGCGACATGCGTGCGATACGTAGGAATAGCTGTCTAAATATCTTATTTTGCGTCTGGTGCCACGGCATCGGTTGTCTTTTTCCTGAAGCCCATCAACTTCGAAGGAAGGGCCAACATTACGCGCATAATTTTGCACGCCTCGTCAAGGCGGAAGCAAGCGATGAGGCTTCGCACGTTCCTACGTGGGAACATTTTCTTGCGCAGAGGTTCCACAGTATGCCAAACGTTCTCGTGCCATTACACCCTGCACTAGTAAACAAGCTAAGAGACAAGTAAACGAAGCATTTCCTCGTCGACGTTGCCCTGGCTGGATCAATATCAATTGCAGAGCAGGGTTTTACGACGTTTAGCCCTACCTTCGAATTCCTACACGGGGTGGAAAAAAAATTTGTATACTCAGAATGTGTGAGTTATGTTTTTAATACGGTGAGGTTTAGGAATGATACGGCCGAAATTGCCGCAAGTTACCTAGCAAAGATAATTGCTTCACTAACCACGAAGAAGAGAGGTAATTTCAAGATAAGTTTCCTCTTGCTTAAAACATGCGGCTTGTGTATATATGCTTGCTAAACTTATAGCAAGGTCTTCCATCTCCAGGTATGTATTTCTTTTTTGTATTGCACTGAAATGTATTTCTATGTGTCCATCCAAATGTGTGAATAGTGCTGCTTATATGTAACTATATTGTGCCTATCTGAATATTGCTTTTCAAATGCAACGCATGTGTGTGAGATGGGCTTATGTTACTTGCACCATTGATCCACATTTTATTACGTATATATCCTTGAAGAAAAGAAAAGAGTGCTACAAAGACGCGGACTACAAGAGGAACATGTACGATGGGCAGGCGCCTAACTTCTTCTTTCCTTCTCTCAGTTTTTCTGCCAGGCTGAATAGTTTGGTGCTTTGGTTTTACGCTACGTTTAACACGTGTTTACCCTTACGTGAATCCCCCTGAGAACTACGCAAATGTTCGCAAAGTGAACTTTCATTTTACTGTAAAAGCAAAGGGACTAATTCTGCACGAGAAATCAAACCATCTCTCGTTTTCCAGGCATACGATTTCTGAACGTATGAAATCTGTAGGGCGCTACATTGCCTTATTGGCGTTTGCGTGTAGCTAGTTTTTCATCTTAGTCATTTTATCTCTTATAATGACACTAAATAAATAGGACGTTCGACTACAATAACGTCGGCTGCAGCGCCTGCAGTTGAACAGTTAGGCGCTTCTCTTGTTAGCTGAAGGGGCACCGACACAAGTTACTCACTCCCCATTATTCCCTGCGAAAATACTGCATTATGCTTACTTTGTTCCCTTCACCACGCCACCTCTTTTCTTTAAGGTTGCACTGTGACTCCACGATGAGGCCACCAAACGTCACCTTGTCGCGCATATCCGTTCCATTGTCTGTTGAACATGAGGCGCCGTGTGCAGAGAATACTTTTGATAACTTCCGTGAATCTCAGCTCTAGTTCCTGCTTTAGCCTGCAATTTCATTGAACTTTCAAACCAGAGTTCATTTGTTGTGCGTACAGGTCAGGTGAAAGAAACTTCAATATCCGCTTTCGAAATTTCTAACATAAGATCTACACCTTCAATTCCTCCGCGACGTTCCACCGAAAGCAAGCATCAAAGTGCTGTTTCATCTAGAAGAATCACATGTTTGGATGCTCTCCTCTTTTTCTTCACACGGGAACCAGCAGTATGTTGCTGAATCCGCAATGCACAACACTTTGTTTAATTTCAATAGCACCGCTCATTCAGCACTCAATAGATTCTGAAACAGATAGATTAATCACCGATTACTTCTGTGACTCTATCCCTGGGACTTCGCTGTGTCGGGTGTTCAACTGCATTTCACCGGTACCATGTTGTCCCCGGTTCATTTCTCAACTTATTTCGCTACAGTATTGTGACTGGAAGAGACTAAGTTCCGTGTTCGAGTATTGTACACTTGTCTTGCTTGTGTTCGAAATTCGCATAGAAAGTTTTCTTGCAGCCCGCGAAGATAGCTGCAAATCTAAAAGCAATGCCACAATGTTGACCTTAGCAGCCGTGCTAAACGCTGTTATTTGATACTTTGTCATGCGCATGCATAGCTGAAGCTTCAAAGTGGACGCAGTCACCGCTGTACTGGCGCCACTTAACCCCCCACACGCGCGGCAAACCTTATCTGCGGCCGAAATTATTACAGAAAGTGAGGTACATGTCGCGGTCGTTTCATGGTGGTGAAGTGTCTTTTTACGACTCTTCCTTATGAGGGGCATAAAAAAGCTTTCCCGGCGCAACGGACCAGCGTGCTGTATGTCGTTCTGACGCTGATGTCTGCGAACAATAAGCGGTTTTAACGGAGGTCGTACTATGTGTTGTATGAGTCTGCCACGTGACGAAAAAAAAAAAGAAACATGTGGTGAATTGTGAGCCGAGTAAATCCTCGCGTGGAAGAAACGGTTCCTACGGCGCCACTCTTGCGATGTATTTTAGTGTTGTTCATTGCCGCACGCGTCTCCTGAGAGAATATTTTTACGATGACGAGCTTACGCATGTAGATTTAGATGCGTTCTTATTACATATCCGTGTCGAAACGGGCCTTAGAGAACCAAATGCACGCGCACACGCAAGTATGAATTTACTCGGAAGAAAGGGCTGCTGAAGTTCCTCAATGTATACATTCTTCTTTCACGAGTAATACAGGCTTCGCATTCACGAGAGTGTCTCACACTAGAAAAGTTCGTGATGTCGCATACAGGCCAATCGCGATGACGGAGACATAAGAACAATTAGGCGAAGCTGTAGGCGACAGAGGGAGCGTTTCTGCGAAAGAAAACCCTTGTGTACTACGCTTCACTTTAGCGTCCCCGTTGCTCTTTCAGTACAGCCAGACGGCTGAAAGGCCCCTAATTCTATATTTGTTTAAAGAGGGTCACCTCATTTGGCAAAGCTATTAGGTTGGGAAGCCTTGGAAGTCAGGATTAATGGGCAATATCTCAACGACCTTCGGTCTACCGGTCACATTGTCACGTTCAGCAACACTGGGAATTAAGTGCAAAACACGATTGAGGGCCTTAACCGAGAAAGTGCAGCAGGAGGGTGGAAGATTAGTATGCAGAAGACAAAGACAAAGAAGACAAAGCTCCGGGCAAGCGAACAAGAATTCGTCGTTGCCAGCCAACCTCTAAAGGCTGTGCAGGATTACAGTTAACCAAGTCAATTACATACAGGGGGCCCTGATCATCAGAAGGAAACTCACAGAAGAATCAAAATGGGTTGGAGTGCTTAAAGCAGGCATTACCAAATCCTGACTGGAAGCTTACCACTGTCGTGGAAATTAGAAGTGTGCAGTTATTGTACTGTACCGGTGCTAACCTAAGGGCCCTAAACATGGAGGATAACGAAGATGCGGAACAAGCTGGGGACCTCGCAAAGAGCGATGAAAAAAAAAAAAAAAGTCGCAGTTTCGCTCGAAAGGCGAAGCATCCATTGCGATAGCCAATTAGTGGACAGTTATACGAAGTAAGCATAATAGTTTTACAGACCGGATAAGCTTGGAAACATTCGCGTACTAACTGAATTATCAGGCATAGCGTCAGCACGCACAGGCTAAGATGAGCACATCACACTGGATGACCGCGGACACTCGCTGTCAAAACGATGGCGTGAGCAAACACAGCAGTAGCAGGGAGCTTAGTTACCTTCGTGCTGCCTATCGCGTCAACGCAAAACAGCGTTGACGCGATAAACGAGAAAACACAAACGAGAAAACGAAGCGAGAAAACAACACGCACAAAGGTATAAGCCGTCTCCAGACCAGATAGCTTTCTCCAAATAGCTCCAGATCGCTCCAGATCGTACTCTCCAGAGCACGCACAACTGCTGGCGGATTAAAAGCCAACCCTCCCCCCCCCCCTCCTCTGCCGCTCACCCACTGCCTCCCCACTTTCCTCCGTTTCGCACGCGACATTGAGCCGCGATCGTCAGTTCCCCTTGCTACTTTAACACACTTTTATTCACCTAAATGCACCTTTATCCACCTTCGTCCACTTTAATTCACCCTAAGAGACTTTAACCCACCTTATTTCAATTTTGGGAGTGTGCCAGGTCCGACGCCACGACTTTTCACCGTGAAATTTCGCAGTGCGAGCCGCAGCATTTCTAACGCCGGAAACGTGGTATCATCACTTGGTCACGTGTGTTCTTGTACCATCGGATAATAACAACGAACGCCGGACTTCCCGCTTCATGGGCCACATAATGCTTTCGCATTAAAATGGGTACCAAGAGAAGGGAAATGCAGTCCAGGATGGCAGAATTAGGTAAGGTGATGAAATTAGGAAACTTGTAGTGTAAGTTGGAATCAGGTAACGCAAGGCAGCGTTAATTGGAAGTCGCTGGGAAGAGAGCTTTGTCTTCCAGTGGGCATCAAAAAAGCTACTGCGGCTGCTGCTGCTGCTGCTGATGATGATGATGTTGATGATGACGCCAGGCAACTCGCTCACATATATCGTTGCTAATAAAGATTGGGTAGACCTGCATTGGTGATAGTGGACATTGCAGTTTATTGCACAGCTGAGGTCGCCTGCAGAAGACATTTGACTTTTGAGCGCAGACATTCGGGAATTGTGCGCTGCCACTACTGTTTTTGTTCTTTTTTCGTTATATTCTGTCAGATGCTTTTCATTATGAAACATTTCTGACTGTAATAATGACACGATGAGAAGAAGAAATACTTCGTTGAATGTGTGGCTTACTTTGACAATTTTACCCACAAAATACTTCACTGACTCTATTGTTCCGTTTCTTGCGCAATATGACTTGTAATTAATGAAATTGAAGCCAAAGCTGCTGCCATTTTTCAAGTCGTGTCTATTCTACACAGAAGTACTGCAGTTACAAAGCTGTTGTCTAGCCTTTGCTTGGACAAGGGACCAACTGCCGGAGAAATTGTGTAAAAGAAAAGGCCACTGACGACAAAAGTAAAAACAAAAAGGCAGGAGAACATCACATCGTTATTACCCTTTCAAAACAGCTTATCTTGACCATGACGGTGTTCGTTTTTCTTAGGATTATACGCTTGCCTTATTGCGACCTACGTCACGTAGGTCAAATATCGCGAGTTGCGTCTTTGAAAGATTTTTGTGACGAATAAAAAAAATGGACTTGCGTAATGTAATGATGCCATATCGTTATTAAGCACTCTGTATACCACAATGTTGTAATAACAAAGATGTAAATATAAAGGAGGCATCCTTGGCCAGAAAACTATCATAATTTTTAACGTTCATTGCATTTCACAAAGCAAATCATCGGCGATTCTGTCCAGTTGCACATTGCATACAGACCGTCTCCGTAAAGACATGAATAATTAACTGTAATGACTAAAACGGCTCAGCGTCCCACGGAATCAAGCAATTACTGTTTGGGTGTCATTAATTAGGCAAATGAACAAAAGAAATTTATGATTGAAGAAGTACTGCCCCAACGCAATATCAAAAAGATTATACACATGGACGGCTAAAATTGTCTTGCGGACGCTTTAAGGCAGGCGGATGATAGCTGGGGCAGTTTACCGCTAAATATGTAGCATGGTTAAAACTATGAGAAATTTTTGTTTTGGTATACATGCCATCGTCGTCTTTGTCATCTGGTGCCAACGCCGGACGAGTTTAGTGGTCAAGACAAAGTGTAAGCCAAGGGTATTGGTCTATCATAAATCACGTAGCAACTCGACGCATGAAGCAAATTGATTAGTGTCACCTGTATCGGGTAAGCACCTCCTAGTAAATACAGTATCCTGACAACATTTTCACGAAGTTCCTACGGAATCATTGAGGGTTACTTTCATCTCACTCTAAAGCTATAATTGATAACAGCGATAACTGAAAACAGCGCCTGTGTCATGTGCCCCTTTTCTTTGTCCCGTTATTTGCGCTGTTTGCTAAGGTGTGTGTTCGTGCCAACAAGCCCGGCTAGCCACTATACTGAAGTTGATTGTAAAGGGAGTTGAGTTTGAAAACGATAGCTGCAAGTCTTTGGGTTCTTTTCCGCAAGCCGAACAATCCACACGACCATTCTCTTGAGCGTTTAGTACAAAAAGAAAATTCTTGAGAGTGATAAAATCGTGACTATAGGGAACGAAAACACATGGCGTCAATAGATCAAGGTCACGAAACGATATCTATCACGTGCGGGGCCATTGCGAATGTGCTCATAAAAACTTCCGGCTCGGGCAGCAATCACACCGTATGTCTTCTCCAACACCTTTCAGAGGGCCGCGCATCTATCTGTCGAAACAAATGAGACTTGGAGCACCTCGGAAGGAAAAAGAATAGATGGACGCTGAGGAGATAAGAAATGTGCGGGGGGGGGGGGGGGGGGGGGGGTGAGGGTGAGTTTGGTGGCCGCCGGCTGAGCAAAGGGCAGCCGTTGTGCTCCGTACGCTATCTCAGAGGAGGACGCTAAGGGAACTGGGATAAGCAGGACAAAATAAGCAACCAGAAAAGAAACTTGGCCTTGCAAACTGTATGGATTAAGAAAGTCTGGAAAGGTACGCTTTTTATTCTCGGATCCATTCATTTGGGCCCATTGTTCTTCGCTTTGCTTGCAGAGGGAGGCGGAAGAACAATTCGTCTCGTGTGTCTCGAAAAGTCTGGGCGCAGCGCCCTCTAGAACACAACTTACGCCAAGGAGGTAAACACAACCAAGAAAAGGAAGATTGAGTCGTCCTTGAATTTCTTGCCAGGCGGGTAGTTTTGGTTGCGCTGGGTATACTCTTAGAAAGTTTCAAAACGTTACTCAACTGCAAAGCTGGCTAGGCATGGACACGTAACAATCGACGTGTAGAAAATACAACCTTGTTGATCCAGATGAAGGGAACTTAGGTTTACGCTTCAGTATTTTAGTGAAGAGTGATTTGAAAATTAAACAGCGAAATTAAGCTGCAATAAGTAGCGTCTGTGTAGAGTTCATCAATAAGTATGCCGGAGAATATTCTTGCACTTGATTCAGGCTTTGTTAAATTCTCCTTTGGCATATTTTGATGTCAACAATTTAAATCCCTACGGCTTCTTTACCGTTGTGTCTCACATTGTAGTTAATTCCCATATCATATTATCACACATCCAATTCAAGGAGAAAATAATTCGCAGTTCCGCACTAAAGATGAAGCATTGATTGCAATAGCAAATAATTAGAAAACTACATAAAGTTAGGGTCGAGCTTTTCTCGTTTTGTTGTTTTTTTTGGTCGCGTAAGTCGCAGTAAAACATTATCTTACCAATTACGTAAAAAAAAAAAAAACACGGTGTCATCCACTCGCACTTAAATATAAACAGGTCTCACTCGATGACCGTGGACGCTCGCTGTAAGAACGCTTCATTTTTGAATAGAGTCCGCAGTGGCAAGCGAGTGCCACGTGCTGCCTCTATCTCCGCCTCCAAAATTTTGAGATTGCGCTATCTCTAACATGAGTCACACGAGAATACAGCGCGCACGAAACCGATATGCCATCTTGTTCGCTAGAATTGTGTACCGGCATGTTGCCACCAAGATAGGACGCGCAGGGCCCCATCTTGGTACCATGTGCAGTGCCACGTGCAGCACCGGCCCCGCTAGAAGAGGAGACGCGCACCCAACCTTTCCTGCCTCAGCGCGAGCGGGCAGACGGCGTTCATCATGTGACAATCCCTCAAGGCTCTCACGCTTGCCTTTTCACTTACAGCCTACGACGCAGTTGAAGGCTATAGGATATTATAGCACTTGAACTACATACGGAGCATCATGGCGACGGCGACGGCGGATGTTCATCTGGATTTTCCCTATAATTGCTGGCGCGATAAAGTTTATTTGCGAGTGCAAGCAAACGGTAGATTCGTATCAAACTGCTGAAATATAGCGTTGTTGCTCAAGTCTTAGATTTTCAATTTTTTACCACCAATAGCACAGTGTTATAGGACGTGTAGTAACACGTTTAGCATAAACATGATGCATTCATAGAGGAATGTTTACTTTTTCTCCGATGGGCGCGGAGGGTGGTGTTGTTGCTTGCGGTGCGGTTCCTCGAAAAGTACAAGCACACTCGTTTATAGTTGGGGATATCGCGTCCAGCTTTAATATTGTTTCCGAAACTAGTTTTGCGAGTGTATCAGCAGCGTCATCAAATACTGCTGCCGCCTCATAACTTGATATGCTATGCACAAGGAAAGAAATCGAAGTACTATTCGGGTTTAATTGCTTCGTGTAGCCTGGAGCCACTGGACTGTAATCATGAGCTGTAATAAGGAATGAAATCAACCGGTTAGAAAGCTGATGCATAAGCAGCGTTGTTACTGAGAATACATGTGAAGGTTATCTACTTCAGTGTCTATGAAGATGAGAAACACGAGCAGAATTTGCATAGCCTCGTTCGCTTTTGCACTGTTTAAAGCCTGGAAGTTAGGTACGGTGTAATCACGTTGAAAAGCTGCCGATTGGCTGCGTTAGACGGTCCAGCCTCCGACATCGAGTAGCAACAATTTCCGAGGCCATAGTCCAACCGCAGAATTTCGTATAGTTTCCTAGATAATTTACAAGAGGGGAGTGTTGCGATATCTACGAGAGCTGAAAGTGTGGCGGTAAGGCCGCAAATGAATGATCGATGCAATACAGCGACCGACGTTTTTTTCTTGAACAACTAAAGAATATTCGGCAGCATGTTACGCTACTATACCACGGGAAAACGAAAGCCTGCTGCACACGTGGTTATGCATTAAGTTATAGGATTGGATGGGTCAGACTTCTTGAACACCATAACGAGCCATCGTGGGAAGTAAACGCATGGCGCTGTAGCTCAACTTCCTCAACGTCACATGCGAGAAACATAATGTTCTACCTAAAGGTTCTTTCTTTCTTTCTTTCTTTCTTTCTTTCTTTCTCTCTTTCTTTCTTTCTTTCTTTCTTTCTCTTCTTTCTTTCTTATTTCGTTCTTGCATTCTTCGTTTCGTCTCTGCTTCCTTTCTTTCTTTCTTTCTTTCTTTCGCTTTTTCTTTCAGAATCAGCCATTGCATCATTGCTTGCATGCTTACGGTGGTGTGAGCAATTGCTGATGACGTTTCTTGCCTCAGTGATTTTTTGCATCACTCGACTAGACATCGCTTTTTTTTCGCGTATGAGCCGTCGCAACGAGCCGCTTAAGCTTTAGCGCGGGTGCTCCTATCCCAATACATGTAAAAGGAGAACTCGTTTATTTCGGCAACCACTGCACCAAATTTGACGAAGCTCGTCGCATTTAGAAAAAAAAAAAAAAAACTTAAGATCTCGTGAGTGTTGGTTTGTAATTTTTGATTTAGGTTAGGAATGTTTTATTACAAATTGGCAAAAATCCCGTATTTCTGAAAACGAAGCTATCTAGTTTACAACTCTAACTCAGCAATGAAAAATGATACCCGCATTGTATGAATTGCTTATGATAGTACATCTAAAGCGGACCAAAACTGAAACGTTACGCATGATTTCCCAAAATTAAGTGTTATGAAAATACAACTTTAGAAAAACACTTGTACACAACGTAACCAATTCAGGTAAGATATAAGTTGACATATCATATTTGTCCACTTTGAAAGATCTAGTGGATGCCGTTTACAGAACCGCGATGTCTGCTCTTGATGCCCAGGTATTAATTTGTAAACTTCCTGCTCAAATGTTTTGAGAACGTTTTCAACAAAATTCTGGCTCTAAATGAAAATTCCGCTTGCATCTGTCACTAGAGTTTACCTTTCTCTTTCAAATGCAACAAATTTCATGAAAATTGGTTCATGGTCTATGTCAGAAAAGGGTTTCTGCGTTTTTCATGTCTTCGAATACGCCGCGTCGGAGTTGGGCCGGAGCTAAAGCTTCATCTTAAGGCTTTCGCATTAAAAATACGAATTGTGGTAACAGTCGCTTTTGTTCGTGCTCGAATATCGCAGCAACATTTCATTTTGTGGTCCAGATTGTTTAATATCAGAATTCGCTTTGTAACTTGTTCGATTTGCCAAGGGGCAAAATGCATTGTTGTGTTTGTTTGTGCCCTTGGCCGTGATGTACCAAACGTCGCGGCTGTAGCATAAGCGGCTTGCTTCCGGCATCTGTCGTTCGGCGAAACATGGCCTTCGAGATTGCTTGCCGTTCAGTAAATATTGAGACGTGCACACCAAGAGGGCGCAGACCAGGGCAACTCTGTAAGGTGGCCTAGTAGCTAAGACAGCCGCTTGTGACAACTCCTTCGCAGATCTGTGCGACTTGAAATCTATTTCGGTGTTCGCTGGTAACTTGACACCTGCATTCAGGTCTTAAAGCTAGTATTCGAGAATTTCGCGAATGATAAGGGTATGATGCACGACATTACGAGGGCTCACTAAGCACAACAAGAAGAGCAGCTTGCTTACGACATACAGTTTGTTCCATTGGCTCGACAGGCATAGTTTCTTGTTTTTTTTTTTCATAAATAGTTCATTTCATCTAGGACACCTTCTGCGATATTTTGCCTGTTGTTACTGCTGTAAAACCTCACTCTCTTCTGCACCACTCCGGCTGCAAACAAAAAAAAAGATAATGAAAGAAGCGAGTGGCCGTAAACGCAATAGCCTGGGTACACATGCGCATCTCGCTGGCCGCGAAAGAAAACAAAAGAGGTGGGAGGAGGAGGGGGGGGGGGGGGGCTCTGGTTGTTACGCTTCGTTATTGCTCTTGAAGTGCGTCAATAAACAGGGCCCAAAATTCCAGCTGGTATTTTCCGCTTACCTCGGACGCGCTTATGACCGAGCTAATCCGTTTCCTTTCAATAAGTTGCCACGTGCGCTTTCAGCAGTCTTGAATCTCGCTCGGCAACAGCTCGCCTCAGCTACTGCGCTATACTTACTGTTTACCTTTACTTGTCCACTCACCCTCACCGTTCGCTTACGCGAGTTCTACGTGACCTCCACCTTCGGTGCATAACAACACTTCGACGGCATCTTCGCTGAACGAAGCCTCGCATAGCGCGAAACGAGAGTGTGTGGCTTCTCTGGACGACACGTGCCAGAAATGCTACGATATCAAAAAAGAACGTTTGAATTGTTTATTGTTTTTTGTGTGCCAGCTAGTTTCAGAGTGTTAGAGGGGCCGATGCAAGCATTGATCAGCATATTTTCTGGCCTGTGGCCGTCGGGACAACAGTTACTTTGGCGAGACACTGGCGGACCAAAAATAAGGGAGGGGGGGGGGGGGGCAGGGTTGACGCAGAGGGGACTTGAGCCGAACGCAGCTTATTTGTTGCCTAACAAATCGGATACGTAAAGCTCCTCTTTTTCGTGGCGACCGCGTACCTTCTGCGAGTAAACCGTGGAGTCAATCTTGTTGCGGTGTTTTGCATTGCGAAGCAGGAAAGCGGGGACGACAAGAGGGCTCGCGTTTGCTTTTTGTTGTCCCGTTGCTAGGATGCACTTCTGCACCTTTGAAGCACCTCTGCAACGAGAACGGAATATCAACGACCCCAAATGTGCTGCTCTTTTCGTTGCCACCAGTGTCGTTCAACCAAGAGGAAGAAAATAAAAACAGCGAAAGGCCCAGCATTGAATTGCCTTCGTTGGCCAGAGTGCAACAGTCCTTCTAACACTGCAGAAGCGTACGCATTTGGGTTTATTGGTTCATGGTTGCGAGCAGTAAACATCGCTTATCAAAAAAACATCGCTTATCGCAAAACATCGCTTATCATAACTTATGACACAGCTAGCAGGGGCCCTACGGTGTAACTGTGCGATTGTGCTCACTGCCCGTTAACGTTGTGTCTACTTTAACCTCTTTCGTTACCATGCCTATTCAAATCGATCACCGGTGATCGATGCTTTAAATCGCCGATTTCGACAAGTTGAAGCCGTTCCTTATACCCTTAAGGTTTTCCCAGTTTTCTTGGGAAAGATGCTTTGTATTTCGAAGCTGTCGGCTCGTTTGCCTGTGTTTCGCAGCTGCTTCCTTTCATGCATGAGTCAAGAAAATTGGTAATTTGAAGTCTCGAGTTCCTGTACTACGAGAGATTTAAAATATCCCAAAGTGACAAGAGAAGGATCATTGAGCGCGTAGCTTTCGATTTCATGAACTTTGTTCCTGCAATAGATGAAGCTTACGAAAGAAATATGAAAGCGATTTGGTGCGTGCCTGCCGCCAAGATATAGAGCACTAGTCACGTCGACTATGAACTGGCGCATCTGCTGCTCCAAGCTTTCGCTAAGAAGGCACAAAACCATCACAAAAAAAATTTTGCTCGTTTTTATTTTATTAAGAAACAAATTTGTAATTATATCACGTGAATCTTGGTAAACAGTGCAGGCTTCGCTTTATCTATATGAGAGAACGTTTGTTTCACTTCCTCCGGGCTAAGAATGATCGACTGAATGGGTCGCGAAAAGTACAGGAATTTCCGGCGTGTTCTTGGAACGATAACGGTGGGGCTGGAGCTTTGACACGCCGTGTGACAACCTTTGACGCCAGGGGTGCGGCACACATGGTGTAAAAGCCCTCCGGCGAACGCTAGTAGTCGAACGTCGTTGAAACAAAATAGCATCTCCAATGCGTCCTAAATACTAAATTACATTTACGTGCACTTCAATAGTAGATGACAACCCGTGCGAAAATCATTAGAGCTCATGCCAAACGATGTGAGATAAGCGCGCTTTCTTTTTTCTCTCGTCACCAGGTGCGATTCCCGGTAGATTTTAGTTGCACCCGCTATGATTCGATAAACACACGAGGGCTAGACACTTTACCAGTTTATTACTGTTGTTCAAAAGTTGCGCCACAAATCCTTGAAACACTCGTTGGAACATCGACAATCGCGACGTGCTCTTAGGGACTGGCGGGCGGGGCCGCTCTTGGAGGCAGCCTTCAGGGATGTGATTCCGAGAGCACAAATTGTTCAATCCATCATTCGGTCGCATTGGACAGTACGTTTGCCCTTCAATTAATGCAACGTCAAAAAGCGGCACTCAGCACACATCCTTAAGTGGTTGCGTTAGAAGGCAACCTGAGCATTCGCAAAGGTCTCGAAGAATTAAAGTTCCATGGCAGATTTTTCTTTTTTTGAGTCACAAGCTATCGATCTAAAACCGCGTTTGCGTTGACGCGACAGTGGCGCACCGCATCGCAATTTCTAGCGCATAAAATTGGTGGTAAATGCGCTAGAAAGGATAATCGCTTTGAAGCATCGTAATATGCTTGGTTTTTCGACACGGGTAATCCGACTAAAGCAATCACGTAAACGCTGGCGTATCGCATCGAGGGAGGGAGAATCAGGAAAATGGAAATGGCTACCAGTTTGTGCTCCTGCCTACTCTCCGCTGAAACACATTCAAGGGGTACAGGGTCCAACTTGTATCGAGAGGAACGGGCTACACAGCAAGGAAACGCCATCGCACATCGTATATCCTGATGCGCCAAGATACGCGATACGCCATGTCGGATTAATGCGAAAGCGGACGAAAAATAAAAAGACATTTTACATCAATACCTTGAATAATAGAGTGTGAGAACGACCACAATTGTTTTCCTTCAAGCGAGAAATTAGCTTTTCAAGGAACAATTCCCGTTCACTGATGCCTAGCTGCGTTGCTTTGATTAGCAGCTATACTCGGTAGTCTCCTTCACGCAATGTGTAACAGATAAGAAAAAGGCCATTTTAAGTTTCTCAAAATGTCGGTATAGTAATCCGCGAATTCCTTGCGCGATCAAAGGGTCCTTTATGTGAAGCTCTGTAAGGGCACTGCTCGAGTGGGCATCGCAGAAAAGAAAGCTGTAAAAACAACTACAAAGTTCGTCGCTAGCCTTCATGGTAACTAGCATCAAGCTATCCACGGGACACATCCTGCGGCGCTCATCAACGCGCTTCTGGAGTCTCAGCTCAAACAAAAATCCTGTCACGAGTGTGACGCACTTATCCGAATCTTGATTTCCCTTTTTTTATTAAAAAAAAGTTTGCAGCTCAGGTCCTAAAGGCTCTTCAAATTTCGGAATAATTCCCTGGGCTCGTTAAAAATAGCCAGCTTCCGAGGTTACGTTAAAACACAGAGGTGCGCGCAACTGCGTCTGACAAAAGCGCGGCATCTCAACTGAGTGCGCCAATTTCCATTCAAAGAAGAGTTTCGGTTAAGAAAACTCGGTCTCTAGTGAGCGCCCCCCCCCCCCTCCCCCCCGCGAACCGGCCCTTTTCTATTTTGCTTTCTCGCCAACATAAAACCCGTCCGCTGTTGTTTCACAGGCGGGTCGAGTTAGCCCCCAAGGGTGTGCGTTGGGTTCTCTTCTGCCCCCCACGGGAACTCAATTTTTAGCAACCACTTTATCTTTATTCGCCTCACTTTTTGAAGTTAAAAGCTGTGCAAAATGTTAAGTGATCCAAGCTTCGTCTTTTTTACCGCATGAGTGGTGAAGGTAGCGCTCCTACGCTACATAATCTTGACGTTCTCAAAATTATTTTATTCGCAACCAGCCAACTTTCGTCTCCATTACCCAACTTCTGACTGTCTGTTTTGTGTTAACAATGGATAGGCTTACCCAGGATTGGACGGTGACACTGCGTAACACTAGGAATGCCTTCGCAGGAGAGGAGGAGACAAAGGAGAGGAAAGACAGGGAGGTTAGCCAGTGTAGGTACCGGCTGGCTACCCTGTGCTGGGGAAAGGGGTAAAGGGAATAAGAGGAGAAAGAAGAAGAAGAGGAAAAAAAGAAAAAAGAAAATTGACACAGTAACGCGAAACTACGCGCTACAACGTTCAGAGGCGGTCGCACAATTCACATGTCCTTGAAAACTTCAACAAAGCCCTTAAGGCCTTGAGTGCCGAAGCCCGTCTGGACCAGTGTCCTAGAGCTTTTTCCTCAGTAAAGGGGCGATTGTCCAGTTTTGCGAGAGCGGTCACGAGCACTTTTCTTCGCACTGCGTAACGGGGACAGTCACAAAGGAGGTGTTCAATCGTCTCCTCGCAGCCGCAGGTGTCACAAGTAGGGCTGTCGGCCATTCCAATGCGGAATGAATAGGAGTTTGTGAATGCCACGCCGAGCCACAGGCGGCACAGAAGTGTTGCTTCCGCTCGTGGCAACCCTGGTGGTAGGCGGAGTTGCAGACGTGGATCCAATTTGTGGAGACGTGCGTTCGTGAATTCACTGGTGTTCCACAGATTCTGTGTAAGCTCGCGGGCGAGGGAGCGAAGACTTGTGGCTGCATCTGTTCTTGACAGCGGTATGGGTGTAATCTGGGCACCATCATGAGCCGACCGGGCAGCGTCATCCGCACTGTCATTTCCTGAAATTCCACAGTGACCCGGTATCCACTGGTAGATGATGTTGTGTCCCTTGTTGATTGCGTGATGGTGGAGTAGTCGGATGTCTGCGACTAGTTGCTCATTTGGTCCATGGTTGAAAGGGGACATCAGACACTGAAGAGCGACAGGTGAAAGAGAGAGAAAAGGATAAATAAAAAATGAAAAAAAAAACACGCACACATGATAAACACGTACTGTTTCGGTGGGCGCTGTCACGCAGTATGCCTTCGCAGACTGCGTGACAGCGCCCACCGAAACAGTACGTGTTTATCATGTGTGCGTGTTTTTTTTTTCATTTTTTATTTATCCTTTTCTCTCTCTTTCACCTGTCGCATCACTTTGCCCTTCCCCCAGTACAGGGTAGAGAACCGGAGATAATCTCTGGTTAAGCTCCCTGTCTTTACTTTGCCTCTCTCTCTCTCTCTCTCTCTCTCTCTCTCTCTCTCTCTCTTTCTCTGGAAGGTGAAGACTTGACGTGATCGGGAATGGTTTGGCAATACATGTCTCAAGCAGGAGCCAATGTTTCGATGTCGGGACTTGTTCTCGCTCTGACAGCGACAAATCGCCATGTCGAAACACTGGCTCCGGCTTGAGACATGCATTGTTCGGCCACTTTTTATGATTAGATGTGATGGGGTGTCTTGTGCTGTGACCTTCCCTTTCTTTCTTCCTTTCTTTCTTTCTTTCTTTCTTTCTTTCTTTCTTTCTTTCTTTCTTTCTTTCTTTCTTTCTTTCTTTCTTTCTGTCTTTCTTTCTCTTCAATCTATCTTTATTTATTTCAGTCTTTTTTTTTTCTCTTCTTCAAGCAGGTGTGCGTGGTGTCCCTTTCAGGAGACAATTGCCAGCCAGATTCTCTTTCTCTCTTGCGCGTGTCACTATCTGAGAACAGTGAGATACCGCTTTATCACCCACTTTTCCTCCACTATTACCACAATTCAAGCACTTTTCCTAACAAATGACCTCGCTCGAGCAACAAATCTTCCATATATTCCAGCGTGCATAAATTTTCGGTGCTCAGCGTACACAAATATCCAAAAACTACCACGATAGTAGCGCATGATGCTTCTGCCCAAGAAATCGTGATGCGTTCTGGTCTTTCTTTCTTTCGCGCCTGTGGGGCAAGACACGAACAGAGACAACAATAACATGAGACGCACCAGAGTCAACGGCCTCGTAATGGAGAACCCAGAGGACCATATTTACGCGTCGAGCCGTCTACGCCCGGTTCGCTTGCAACACTGCGTATGATACTGTGCTCGTGTCTCGACGTATAACTCACTCTATAGGGTTGCCCAAGAATGAAGCAATAAAGAGGTCGAAAGAGCCGCTCACGTGGTCGCATGTTGTACTAGGCAATCAATAATGTAATGACAATCTTCCATCTTTACAAATCATTATCTGGCTTTACTGTACCTTCTATTATAGCTTGACAGGCGTAGTCTTGCACTTATTTGTGTGTGTTTGTGTGTTGGTGTAGGGACTATGCGTATCTGTTTCTTGTTTGCTGAGCTTTGCTGTTGGTTGACTGCATTTTTTGTGTAGCGCGTGTTTGTCTTATTTTGATTACGTGTATACTGGGACTGTTATTGTCAGCCAAGTTTGTGCCTGTTTGCTTTTTCTCATCTGAACATTGAAGCCCAATACCCATGGCGCCTTTCTGTCTGCAGACCAACGTTTACTACAAGGAGTCGTGCAATGGCTTCAATGCAGATGCGCGCTACTGCAGAGCAAAAGCCGGCTGGTGAGCGTCAAATGAAAACCTTTCTTAGCCATATCCTGCATTTTAGAAGTATGTGAAATCTGTACAACTATTGACTGAGCAGGTTAACACTGACTTGAAAACGCCCCGCTCTCCAAACTCATGGAGATGGTGCCACAAGGCATGCAGTCTTGTAGACTCTTATATATAGTCTCCTTAGTCATACCACGCCTTCTGCATCCTTTTTCGCATCCTTAGCTCTCATTCATATCAAATGATGAATTGGTGTCACATGCGCATAGTGTCAAGTCATTCAAACGCACGGAACTCGTGCGTACAGAGTATTTTGACAGTAGCACCAGCAGCAGCATTTCTAAAAAATTTTGACAGAATCCATCTTACAAAGTCTATCGACGGTAATGCGTCTAGCATTGAACCCTGCACTCTCCCTCTCTCTAAAGATTTACTTCAGCCTTCAGGTGCTAAAAGTAAGTGAAAGGCATCGTATCCCATCTCTGTAATTTTAATAAAGCTATTGCCTTACTCTCCTTCTCTCCGAGGGAGGCCATTCACAACGTAGAAAAGAAATAGCAGACGGTTTCGATGCGCCGACCAAGGAATATCGTGCGAAAGCACATTTTCCTCGACGAAATCATCCATTTCGTAACACAAAGTTAGTCATTGTTAGGCAGTTGTTTGACCGGTAGCTAATTTAATCCTTTGCCGTCGCGATGTGGTTGTTAAGCTGATGTTTTATTGCACACGTGATACGCATAGGCACGCCCACTGGGTTGCATAATCTACAACAGGGTTACTTGGTGGCAACATGAGGAGGAGGAGAATTACAGACTTGCGTAAAGGCCGTTTTTGTGGTCTGTATAGTAATTGGTCACGGACTTGATGACTCCGACGAGATTAGCAATTTATGGAAGACGAGATCTATGCAACTCCTCCCCTGTGTCGTAACCGTTTCGGTGCCTCTGTGCTGAAACTCTATGCGCTTAGAGCTTTATGAATGAATGTCCACGAAATGACTTTGACGTCCACTTGGGTAACTAGGCACATGCCAGTGATAATGTGCCGCTCTGAAGTAACGAATGTGGTCCCTTAAATTGCTTCGATGCTGAGCGGAATCGAGCCCACGTCGCAAGTGTTCCTCAAGGAAACCAACCGGACCCATTGCCAGGCTGCGCCACAAATGCACTGAATATGCCCCGGTTTTCTAACGTAAACCTCTCGCTCCCATTTTTTCTTCATGTTTCGCCCATTCTTTTATTCTGATACCATACCTGCCGATTCTCCCAACTGGTCCGGAAGATTCCCGAATCCAGACCAATCTTTCCCATTCTACCCACACGAAAATGTGCCGCAACCAAACTTAAAAACAACAAAATAACAAAAAATAAAAAAAGAACGTGCTAGGTGGCTGGCCGAAGCAGAATTTAAATCCAAATTATTTTTTGTAGCCAGAGTGCGCCTAACTCGATTTGCTTTAGACGTGATACGCGCTGAAGACTGCGCACCAGGCAGGGGTCTAATATGCGTTGTCAAACTACCGGTTCCATTAGGGTAAATTCACCTCAAAAACAACTATGTTGTGCCTATCTTCCCTATTGTTTCTTCTGTTCGTAGAACATAAAACTGTCACTCAGAACAATGAACTGCGCAGTCGCATTCAAAATCATTATTGCTTTGGTGGGCTGACGGAATTTTCGGTTCGCATACATTGTTTGAATACGAAAAAGGAAATAAGGAAAGAAAATAGAAAAACAAACGTCAAGGCGTCCGACAGCAACAGGCGAACGAAAGAAAATAGAAACTATTTTACTAGAGAAATATTTACGAAGGCTCTGCAGTGGAGCTTGACTACTTTTACTCTCTTTCAAAATAAGTAAGTCAGATTCCGTCAACGTCCATCTCGTTTTGCAACTGCGAGCTGACGTGGAAAACCGCCGGGACGAGAAAGAGGCGGATTTGCATTGGTTTACGTGGGCGCTTTTCATTTCATATGTGATGTATCCTTAGCTTCTTGTTTCGTAGTGAACACAGATGTACGTCTCCGTGTTGAAATACTAATTAGGCATCCATGCCTTAGTTACTTTTCTCGGGTTTTCGCGGTCCGGCAGACTGTTCAGAGAATCACAAGTTTATCTGCGAAAGCTAGAGAGAGTTTCTGTCTTGTTGTTTTTGCGATGCACCTGAACGATTTAAAGACGGGGCAGTAAATAATGTTCTATTGGCTGCAACTTGGTGGTGCTGAATATAACCATTTTGTCGGTGCGGTATGTTAGACAAGGACTAAGGTACTAAATAGCCAACCATCACTTACGAATGAAAGGGTGTCACAGCCTACGACACGGAGAAATTTCTTTTGGTGTGTGATCATAGTTCTCAAGCTAAGTCAGAAGAGCGCGTTGCTCCAGAGCCACTCACTCAGAAAAATCACCGCCCAAGCACTCCATACAGATGGTTAACCAGCAAAGCTGAAGCGTGTAGCCCCGGTGTTTATCGCTAGATTAATCCCGACGGTTCAGTAAACCATGGCCTGGTAGGCTGCCTGATCCTCGGTACACAGTTGCTGCTTGCAATCGGCCGCATGAGTCTGTTCTCGTGCCCAGGCAGGAGCATCGGCACGGCGTAGACGAGCTCGTTCTCGGTTCTTCTTGCGGCGTTGCTGATCGAGATCTGCCTGCTCCTAAGGAGTACATATGACGCGTGGCCTACCAATTTCGGAGCCGGAGAGAAACTGCTGCGCGCGCGCTCGACTGTGACGAAGAGCACAAGGCCGTTTCACTCCGATTCATGACGTCATGCTACCTAGCGCTACTGCCATAGAATCTAATGCTGATGCTCCCGTGTAGGCAACAGTGATCTTGACGTCATCGCTTTCATCAATCCAGCCTCGTCAATTTAAATTTCGGGCCAGGTAGCCAGACGTCATGGATCGGGGTAAACAGGCCTCGTGTTGTCAAGGTGGTGTTGGCTAATCGTGCGCCTCTCTTTCTTTCTTTTTTCGCACATGCGCATAGGGTTACGCCGGAGGAGTTTCCGGCGTACAGGCGACCGACAGACGAAAGGACGGACGAACGGACGAATCGGCTAGTCACATACAGCTTCGCTGTAGAAGCATTGCACTCTGAATCAACGGAGAACCGTCTTAAGCTGGCTTTTCAAGACGAATTGTTTGTGCTACTGTTTGAACTTCTGCACGGTAATTTATCTCTTAGTTGTACAATATTGTAACGTTCGTGTCTCTAAATCTCATGTTCACTAATAACATACAAAAACCATGGTTTCGTGTAACGCGGTAATAAGTGGCAACAAAAATCATTGTTTTTTACCGGTAGAAATGCTAAACAATCCGCGATTCGCATGCCCTTCAAAGGAAGTTTGGACGAGCTGTGCTGATGACATTGATTGATTGATTGATTGATTGTGCAATGGTAATATCTTCAGCAAGTGCGATAGGTAGCTGGTAGGTAGCACAATTGATAATGTGAAATAAATATATGATTATCATTCGTTCTTTTCTTATGTTCACTGGGTGAACTACCTTCCTATGTTTTATCTCTGTTTTATTTTTACATGTTGTGGCTCGCACCTGCCCGGCACTGCACCCTAAATCTATTGTTGACTCGTCAAGTCCGAAACTGTATTTTGCTCGTACACAGGCAGTAAAGGTGGCTATTATTATAATTATTTCTCATGTGTTTAACCCCATGCACAGCCACAGACCCATCCGAAACATTTCGGGCGCCCTTCTTAAGTTACCGGGGGTTATGCAGAGTCAATAAACAGTGCAATGAAAGCCAATAGTAATGCGGCGCCGTTTATTTGACGTCTGCTGGAGTCACTGTAAACCCAACAAATATTGCATAGCACTCGCTAGCGGATACTGTTAGCCAAACATACTAATAAAAAGTTATGCTGTCAAAGGAGCGGGCTTTTACTGTTTAGTCTCAGCCCCAAAGTGCAGCTAAGCGAAGAAGATGACAAAGGGACGGCCGCCATATGATCACTCGCTCGGAAGAACAGGCATGTACATTGATGATATTCATTTAACATTCATTAGCATCTACTTAAAGAAACTGCACAAATTACGAAAATCTCTAGCCGGTGTTAAATATTTTCGTACGTGTAGATGTTGTCCGTGATCATTTTTTTTCCATATATAGACATCGGGCTGTGCAGTAAGTAATAAATTTGTTATTCGGTGCAACACCAAAATATTGATAAGTGGAACAGCGTTCGGTAGCACTGAGCAAAAATAATAAAATAATAACTGAGTAAGATATTCATGATATGAAGAAAGCTAATTTAATGAGCAAACAACACACATTCGTTGCGGTCCTTGTACCGTTTCTATAGACGACAATCTATCCTATAGTAAAAAGACTGCCGTATAAGTTACTTTGTTCGTTTTGTCGTGTGCGTAAGTGTCGTTTGTTTTGTTCTTTATTTTTAGTTTTGCGGCACGAAAGGGTAATCGCGTTTGTATGACGTGTACCATTTCTGTATGTTTCATTGTTGAATGTGTAACCGAACGTGTCTAGCCTGCCGGACAAATGTGTCCTCGTAACCGACATCTCACTGCATGCTGCTAGACTGCCATCCAAATATGATGCTACACAAGAATCTCAATGAAACGTTTCTTGCAAACTTTTTGCGAAATTTTGTACTCTTTCCCCGTTTTCCAGTTTTTCACACATCTAACAAATTTTCGCTTATATATGTCACCGGAAACGCGAGAGATTTCCATTTTCGCCTGCCCGCATTCCTGGCACTTGCTGTACCTTTTGCAATGTGGTAACAACGAATGCTCTTTCCTGAAAGCGTGCAGATTCCGCGATGCTTTTTTTACGCACTCTTGGGCCGGACGGGAATGAACAGTCGTGAAAGAGGAAGCAAACGACGTGAGCGAGAACTCAACGCTCGCTGCGATTTTTAGCATAAAATTAATACGGCGCCTGCCTTCTGTCAGAACAAAGCCTACACGGCGTGACACGCTGTCACCGTCGTCTGCTCGTCGTCTGCTTGTCGCCCACTGATTCGCATTCTGTCCTTACCAGACATGAAGTTCCCGCTACTTATATTCTTCGTTAACAGATAATTCGCGTAAAAGTGCGAGGCTTTTTGTGGTACGCCCCTTGTGAAGATCCGTAGGGTTCAGAGAAGAAAAAAAAATACAATGTTGCCAGTTGTTACGCGACAGCAAACCAGTAACCGCGAGTAGGTGGCGAGTGCTTGCGCATATGAGCTTTTGCTGTTATTCAAGCAGAACACGAACACGGACCGCATTTCCGCGTATATTGTGAGATAAGTGCGGTAGCGGGAGCGTGACAGCGGAAGTGACAAACTGCACCAAAGCTTGTTTTGCTGACGCGATGAAAGTTGGCTTAGAACGAAGTATAGTAATTGTTTCAGTCTGCGTTTTTGCGGATGCGAAGAAAGGAATGTTTTATTTTGCACCTTCTGGGAGACAGAGGAATATATAAAAGCTAGAAGGTTAACCACACAAGCGTCCGTTGCGCTTCTACGTTCGTTCTACTGCGCCATATTGGAAAAGGGGGTTGGCGAGAAAAAAAAGCAATACCAAGAATGAAAACTGCGCGCGCATGACGAGAAAGTGCAGAACACAGCTATAGAGACTGTCACTCGGGCCTAGTGCAGTAAAAAAAGAAAAAAGAAAGTACTCTGAGGTTTCTCGGCCCTACAGGCAAACGAATTGAACGACCACAGGCTGTGAACGTTTTCTTTTAAGCGCCTTTATCATGTTAAGTGTAAACAATACACGGTAACACACATTTCATAGCTGCCCAATATCATGCTGTAGAGAACAACTGGCTAATCTCTGCGGCTGCTTAAAGGATAACGATAGAGTTGGTACCAGACGATGATACAGTCTTTTTTTCCTAATGGTAGGGATATTTGAGCTGCCCTTATTTGCGCAAGGTTATTGCCGGATCGATTTGCTCGTGGTACGTGCGCCCGCATTGCTCGGCAGTGAGGTAGAACTGCCACGCACCTTTTAATTCGTCGAACAATTCCTCGTCCAACGCGGCACAATAGACACGGGCGCAGATTCGCTTGCCTATGTGCACTGACTAAGAAAAGAGAGGCAGAAACTCATCACACTCCCGACTAAAGACTTGGTGATATCCAATTAAGTTTCTCAGAGAGAAAAACGTTGTTCAGCTCAATGCTACGTTTGTGGCCATAACCTGCATGTCTTGTTCAGAATTACAGCCAAGCGCATGCAGTCCGCGGGTAAGCAACTAAAAGAGAAAGAAAGTTGATTTTACTGCAGCTTAACGGTGGCGACGTGTCTTGTACGTATGTTGAAACGCTTTTTAGATCATGCGGCGAAAGAGGTCGCCACCAATCTTCTGCAGCAATATCAGCATGTTTTGAGCTGCGTCGAACGGTAAGTTACGCGCACTTGGGCTTTATTGTAACAGAAGGGGCGAGTAATGTCAGCAAACGAGCTGTTAGATTAATCCCACTTAAAAATTGGCATATTTGTGCGAAATTTAGGCGAAAATGCGCTGCAGGCTTTTATCTGGTAAAGACACGCATACCAGAAGATGCATTTAGGCAGTTCAAAGCAATCGGCTGGACCAGTCAAGACAGAAAAAGACAGAAATGCGAAAAGTCGTTTGAGCCCATCAGTCGAAAGGAGCTGTTATCAAGCAGCGAACGTTAGGCCGGTAAAACGTAAAAATTAATTTCACTCAAATCTATTCCTTTCTTTTTTCATCCACAGTTCACGAATGGTTGATCATGACGAGTACTACTGATTGTGACTGTGAGATCGGGAATGCAGCGCCACTCGAACCACGTGTGCGAAGCGCGAAGAGCAATAGCGTTGTATTCGAATCGTTACACTATGCCGGCTACGCTTTCCTTCAGAATGCATCGATTTTCTTTTTTTGTGCGACTTTCTTCGCATGTCTGGGAAGGTTTTTTTTTTCGTCCGGCAAGTTTGTCCTTAAGAGACTTGAGTCACCCGAATGTACAGAGTCAGTCTATCGCTACCTTTAAACTCACTGCTGCGAACGCTTGCCGAGAGATCGTCGTTGCTGCAGAAGAACGTAACACAGATCGACCCGACACTGATCGACTCTGATCGACACTGATCAAAGAACGTAACACTGGTGATCCCGTAAGATGCGTCCTCGGCAATGCGCACGAAAAAAAAAAAAAGCCACAAACTTCAGCGGAATATGTACTCATCTCGAGATGAAACCCCATGGCAAAGATGGGTTGACGAAGTCACCCATAGGAACGATAATGGTTATTCTAGGCGCGCTTCTCAATCACCAACTTCGGGAAGCCTTTGAAGGTTATCCGTCTTCGTAGCGGTGTAACACAGTGTCATTGTGTCTGTCCAGCGACAAAAGTGCATTATCTCACCTAACAGAGATGTTATTCCGATTACTTGTTTGCCGATAGGGAAGATGGTACTGTCGTGCGCAATCAGTTTTGTGCGTATAACTACGAGGCGTAATTTTGTCTACGCGTTTGCGCGTGCATGTGTACCTTGTGGCGATTGGATTTTGTAGCGTTTTAGCAACCGTTTCTAGATATTTTACTCGTATTCACCCAGCAGAAAAAGTAAACGTACGATGCAGTAAAGCTTTCTTCGTGGCAATTCTGCAGTTTCCTTCGCTGTAAAAGCGCCTTATCAATAAAAAAAAAAAACAAATTACAGAAACTTCCAGTTGAGAAAACGCGTGTGAGCCTTTTCTGTAAATTGGGAATACGCAAAGAGAAAATTTCAACTGAAAACACAGTGGCATACTCTTCACAGTGCTCGGAAATGTAACGCTGTGAAATGGGTAGCAAATTCTTCCGCAAAGGTCAGCGAACAGCAGTCAATGCGTGATCATGGCATACGTTAGGAGAAAAATAAATGCAAGAGGAAAGTAACTTTGGACGTAAGCACGTGTAGCCCCATCACCGTGTGCTTCGGTCACAGTCCACCATCTCTCTTAATCAAATCACCGTAACTGAGAACACGTTGTCCAGGTTGAGCAAGACAAAACTTTCATTAATCTCTCACGAAGTAGCAACTTACTTCGGCGGTAGCATAAACCCGTCCATCGGTCATGACGATACGAGAAAAAGGAACGAACGAAAAAGGAAGCAAGGAGACAAGAATAAACGAATAAATTAAAAGAAAGAAGAAAGAATGAAAGAAAGATAGCAATGTTTGAACGGAAGGGTAGACGAAAGGACGGAAAGACCGAAGCAGAAGTAAAACAAAGGAAGGAAGTAAAATAAACAGACAGTTGCTTAAGTATCCTTGCGAGATTTGAATGCGAAAGCATTCCTTGAATGAAAACTCTACCTTAATCCACCTTGGTCTAACTTATGCCACCCTTAATCTACTTTAATTCACCTTAATCCAATTTTGGGAGTGGGCCAAGGCGTCCGTCCGACGCCGTGGCAGTTCACCGTGGGACTTCGCTGTGAGACCCGCAGAAGGTCCAGCGCGGGCAACCTGACGTCAACACTTGGTCACGTGGGTTTTGGTACAATCGAATGACAAAAATGGACGTCAAATTTCCCGCTGCATGGGGTATATAATGATGTCGCTATAAAATGAATAAATGAATAAAAGGAAGGAAGAAAGAGGCGGTGGTGTTTCCTTCATTAGACATATTGGATTACCTGAAGCCTTCTCGCGTGAATTACCCTCTCCCTAGATGTCACAGCAAGGAGCCCAGGTAAGCGTGCACAAGACGCAATGGAAGCTCGCTAAATTTTTTTGTGCGCCGAAAACCATTGTCATTCAATTAATTAGTGCGGTATACCTATATATCTATCGAAGGATGGGTATGTACGCTTTATCGGGCAGCTGTAGCGCGAGCGGATTAAAGTTTGAAGCACGGCGCTTCGCAGCCAAACAAATGTGGTTGGAATTTGAAGTCTATTGCGCGCTTGTGGGTGTGGAGTGCGGTTGCGAGCCCACGAGAGAAGGACACCCCACATTCAATCGAGTTCTGTGAAAAAATAGTTGTTTACGTAAGACGAAGGGTAAATGACTTCCAGGATACAGTTTAACGAGCTCGCACGCTAAGCAACAAGAAAAGGCAACTGTTAATAAAAAGTCCGCAGAAACTCCACAGGAGTTGTATAACTATTCGTAAGCATACCCCCAGATTTCAGTTGGCCCACCCCCAAATTTGAAACTTCAAATGTTTCAAATAACTATTCGTAAGCATACCCCCAGATTTCAGTTGGCCCACCCCAAAATTTGAAACTTCAAATGTTTCAAAAACGGCTGATTCGTATAGAGACTTGATGCTAATTTATTTATGAGTAGTTTTTAAAAAAATGCCAAAGGCAAACTCTCTGGAAGGCGGCTCAAAACAAGAGGTAGACGGGGCACTCAAAGCGACAAAAACGAGGCTCTAGAAAAATGTACGCTGTCATATTCAGCCATGTTTTCCGTATGGAGCCAATCAGAGAGTGATACGTAGCTGCTCTCTCGACCAATGATGGGTAATAATGAAAACAGTGTGCCGTGTGACTGGACGAGGGCATAAAAACACTTTGACAGACCCATAGCGCCCTGTATGTCAAATTCTTCTGTCCTCGTACAGTCGCGGTGCACTGTGTTTCCATGAGTACCAACCAACCAGCCCGCCAACCTGCTATAGCTGATTAGATGGCAACTATGACAATGTGACAGAATTTGGCTACGTCCTGAGTAGCACTCCACGTACAGATGCGAGTATATATGGTCATTGTGGCACAATACGTGCAAGCGTTCCTAACGCAACTGCTTATACTGCAGGTGACGACACTTTTTTCTGGATTCCAGACGACACGTACGTCTGCTTTGTAAGATCTAACAGAAGGTACGCGACAACTAAACTTAAAAGAAGACAGAATATATGTGGTTCGCTTTGTCTTTTTCTTTTCTTTTGTTTCAGTGTTTCTTTTTTATAGCGTTTGGGTGAAGTAGTGCATTCCGTAAAAAATTGTGACTTGTACGTGGCGCCATCTTTTGTATAACGGCGAAAAACTTTATCTTTTTTGCATCGGAAAGTGAGTCAACTCAAAAGCAGCAGGTAAAATAATTGCCTCGCAAGTACGCGTCGCCGTACTCTGTTAGCCGTATTCCAAATATATATTAAACCATATTTATGTGCAATGAGTTCATCGATTTTCCGACCGATCGCCCACCTAGTGCAATTCACGTGCATACACAAATTGAAAGGCGAAGAAGAGCAGCGCGTGTCTCTCGCAAGGAATGGACGTCAACACGATATTCAGCCGCGTCTGTGTTCCAAAGGGCTCCGGCGGCTACGCGGAACGGCGCCGGTCACTCGAAGGAATGGAAACGCGTCAGGAACGCAGGGGGACGACGTTCGAGTGCAAGATCATCACCAAAGGCCATCCTGCTGGACGCTTGCCGCGAGGGCGTCGCCGGCGGACTCGACGTCGACGCACCGAACACGGGAAGCCACCCGGACGCGAGCTGCTTCGTAAACACCAACACCGCTGGCCGTCGTTCGCGACTACAGCTGCGGAACCAGCGTCAGCAGTGGCAGCGCCCTTCTGCCACCACTGTCCGTGGCCTGCACACAGTCCAGCGAGCTGCCCGGTCCGACGACTCCCGTACGCAACTTCCATTGACGAACGGGGCGGCACGCTGGACTCTTCGTGCCGTTCCAGCGAGAGTCAACCTTGGACGGACCCTAGTGTCGTACAGAGGGAAGACGACCTCGCCCATCGCAGGAACGCAACTGCTGCTTCCATTCATAGCCATGCACGTCTCTGTAATTGATGAACATCCCGAGATGTTCGTCCCTTTCATGATCGTCCCACTGCACGTCGATGCCAGCGAGGTCGATTAGAGAGGCGATGTACCGTCGCCCAGGATTTGCTGCGTTTACGTGATTCGAACGCAATGCTGGACTAAGCCAGCAGCTTCTGCAGCACTGGGGAAGGCGACACATCCCAGCTTGGACGCTGCTAAATAAACGTTGATTGACGAAAAAAAAAGCGTGTCGAGCAATATTTTGTTTTATCGGTGAATGCGTAGAGGCACAATTAAAGACCTCCGGAGAATCGCTGGTGAAGATTCAAGATATCCGAAGTGCTAGATCACCTGTCAGTCACAACCATACAAAGAAACGGACAACGAAGCCAGAAAGGGCGCAGTAAAAAATCCTTTCGAAAAATTAAGGTTAAAGAAAAAGTTGTCGAAAACATAGCTTGGCGCTGGGTGGAACATCAGTAAGCAAGGTTGATTTACCAAATAGGCTACCGTGGCGGCGATCCCTCTGTCCACTTTATTGGGCATTTGTGTACATGTACAATATTACTTCTGAGAGTGTCAGCAAACACTGCTCACGGCCAAGTCAAAGGAGAACTGAATGCTCCGAATTATGCAGTGGCATCAGTTATTATTCCAAGAGGTGCAAAGAAGATCGCCTGCTTACCATCGTCTTCTTTTAAACAAAATTCCGTGAAGAATGCAATACTGGTCGCAAGCGGCCCGACAAGAAAGTAATGTTTACGAAGAAAAGGAAGAGGAAGTCGGCGAGAACAAACGTCGAGAGACCATTCAACTTATTTCTTAGCGTATTTCAATTCAGGCTAGGTCGTTTATTTTCTTTCATCGGCACAATTGCGCTTAAAGCTTTTTTTTTTACTAATTGGCAATCGAAGTTTAATTTCTATAATGATTAGCTTTATCCGCCCAAGCCTCGTTCCCGCATAGTGAGTGTGAGCTACAACTTGAGAGGTTCACCACAACAACAACGCTAGTGAATGCAGCTGCGTAATTCTCCTAAAACTGTTGAAGTAATAACAAGAGATCTTACATAACCAGCTGCACACCGCAACGTCTCTTTTCCTCAAACACAATAGCACACTTTCGCAGACAAGAAAGTGGCAGAGAGATTATTTTAGCATATCCGCGCAATTCCTGCTGAAACACGCACTTTTTCCGCATCATTTAGCAGGCTTTTATTTTGCTTTCCGCCCTCAGTATGCGTTCCCACATCTCCCCCTCGAGTTAGTCGATCGTTTACCCATTTTCATTGACATAGGCACCAGTAATCATCGCATATATATTCTGTGCGCTGCCCCTGCATTCTTTCTGGTGTTTGTTTCATCTGTATATTGTATTTCAGGCGTATTGTGTTTTAGTCTGCAATATTTCCGGGTCACGCTTAGTTGTCATCACAAATTTGCCACTTTTCGAACAATATTTGCGACTGCTCTCGAGTCATTTTAAGTTTCATTTTCACTTGCAATCTTCTTACACCTTCAGACCTAATATCAAATCTGTGGTGTTATTTGCGAGCAGGCTTTGATAAATTGTGGAACCTCCGTCATTAAACCACATCTTGAGATATTGTTTACTTTCGGTCGTTATTTGGTTGCCATCATAGGAGTCGGTTACCGCAGTCATTTATTCGGGGCTGCAGAGTACGGGTCTTCCGTTATGGGCTATTTTAGCTGCGTGGTGTTTCGTGTTTATTTATTACGCAAGTACGGCCTGCGGCGTAAAACTTATGGAACATGTTATATGGGCGGCATATATTTTTTCTGATCTTGAAAAACGTCCAGCAGAGTTCTTTGTTTTGCACTGGATCCACATTTTGTGGTCAGGAGGATGGCTTGGGTGTAGCTGTCCTTTCGGCAGGTAGTGTAGTCTCGATGAGCCAAGTCAGGGATAACTCCACATAAGATGCGGCACTTCTACGAGATGACCTGGGGGAACGTAGCAGTGAAGAATCAAAGGCTGGCCGCCGGTCGGGATCCCATAGACAGGTTGCAGTGAGCGTCAAAGCAGCACCCATGCGCATCCTTTTTAACGTAATTTCCTCGCGGCGGGCGAAATCGCCCGGGAAGTGTGATAAGCATGGACTAATTAATTAATTGGTAGGTATCATGTGAGATGGTGGCAGGGGCACCGATAACAAATTCGATAGAAAGCGCTTGACGGATCAATATTATTTTCTTTTTATTTTCACATGGTAATAAACAGAAAAGTACGGCAGTGTACTATTTCAAATTAGGTGCATGAACGCATAACCAAGAACCGGCATATAAGAAAGATAAAACACATATTACAGGCAGAAGAACGAGTCTCGACCAAGAAATAAATAACTACTCAATCCACGGCTTTTTGTTGCCTATCAAACATAAACATGAATGCGTGCAAAATTAGCATGCAAGTTGCACGTAACGCAACAACATGCAACGCCGGTTGCATGTTGCTGCAGCGTGTTGTGTGTTGTTGCTTGTTGTTGCTTGCTGTTGCTTGCCTGTGTTGCTTGGAGTTTAAAAATATTGCTTCCCCACTCGATGTACGAGGCACTAGACACTGTTGCCTGGAGCAGTTCTGTCGCTTTCGCCATTATGTTCTGAGTTCGACGTTCTGACCTTGTTTGCGCAGCTATGGCATTGCTGTTCATCGTCACGTCTCTTCCAATGCGGTTGCGGATAACATTTCGACAGCATCGATCGAGTTTGGTGTGGTTCCAACGTGACATCACCAGGAACCCAGCTCACAGGGAATATTAGGACACTTGCCAAACGAGCAGTTCACAGGCAATGTTTTCTTCTTCTTTTCCGCTGGGCCGACGGACAACAATCTGCGCAGTAAAAGTAATGTTTCCCTTGCAGCGAAACACAATTTCCTCAATACAGCAGGCAAAGCCGAGAAGCCAAGTGTCCCCTGCCATGTCTTGCTTCTGTACCCCGCGACGTATATCACGTCTGGGAAGCAGTGTCATCCGCACAGACGTATCCGTGCGGGCTGCCGACTGTAGCTCGAGATGCATCGACGGTTCCTTTGGTTAGGGGGATGAAACTGCAGTCAATGGGAGACGTGTTTTATTCACAGCGTCGTGTCTTCACAATTTCACACGCTGATGTCTCCAATGTTACAACTAGGCGTATAATTGTACAATTCTGGCCGCTTTCATTGTTGAAGTGCGTCACGTTTTCTTCTAAGCCTGAGCACTGCTTGTGAGAAGCCGTCGAGGAGGCGCAGTGCGTATGGAGCGCTTTTGCTGAGCAGGCAATTGCGGCTTTGATTCCCAACTGATTAGGGAGGACGGCAAGAAGAGAGAGTCGTGTACCGAGCTTTTGGTTGCAGGTTAAATAAACCAGTCAGTTAATTCCAAACCCTCCACTTAGGGGTGTTTGATAGCCACCACGTTGGTTTAAAATGTTAAACTCGATGAATGAATGAATGAATGAATGAATGAATGAATGAATGAATGAATGAGATGTGTCACATGTATACCAAGAACAGAATTCTTGGGGCATCTGCCATGTTCCCAGAGTATTCTGCTTCTTTGGTGTTTGTAGGACGTGAGAAAAGAACTCTCGCATAAGGAAATAATTGTGTCAACCTCTCGAGCAAGGTTGTTCAAACGACTCTTCGCGGCATTTTTGAAGTACACACTGGGCCGGTCATTGTTTCAATGACTTCAAATCAGCACTTTCCAATGGCGATGCCACTCATTTGGGAGGCTATACCATACTTTTAATTTAATGGGATTGTTTACTCAGCCGCATAAACCGCGTGTTGTGAGCCATATGACAATATTAGTCGTATGGGTGATCATAAATTTCTGTGTTTCCTTGAGACCAGAATGTAGTAGCTTAGGGACATATACTTTAAATCAGTTTTCAGCACGCCCTGGGGAATTACGAGCGTGATAAACTCATTTTTTAAAGCAACAGGGAGGCGCTGAAACCATCTGCATATATGTACGTGGACAAAGTAACTGTTTTCTTAGATTTGTTACAGTAAAAAACCAGTAGTCTTTTTGTAAATCCAGAGGCAAACATGTACGCGGGCATGTATGCGTGTGGAGGACTGGTCTATTCATTGACACGTAATCGCGACCGAGGTAACCTTAAAAAGCGCTACAGTAAACGTCCGATGTGGCGTACAACTCGTATAAGGAAGATATACATCTACGTGCAATTAACACTTGTCGAGCGAACAATTTACGAACTCTGGAAGCAAGGTTGGGGCTGACATTTTACGTCTTACGATACACAAGAAAATACAGCATGCGCTTTGCCATTTCACGCTAACACGCTAGCACGCCGCAGATACACGTGCGTATTTGCGGAGAAAAAAAAATCGAAGAAAGAGAAGCACCTCAAATAAATGCTTGGTCAAGGTTTTCATATAAACATCAGTAATTTGAAGTTCCTAGGCTCCTTTGGGCCTATCTTGGGTCTGCAAAAGAACGACTATGTGTCACATTGTGCAATCTACTGGAAGGGATCATTTGATAATTCATTTGAAAAAATACCTTACAGCATAGGCAAGTCTGTGTGCAGCCTTCCTTAGCGCCGAATATAAATTAAAGGGTGTCAAAGCACAACATTGCTGTTTCAGCGAAAGCGATCGCGTGTGGGGGCCTCATTTTCAAGAAAATTGGTTCTGGGAGCTTTTACACGTGTATAGAATATTCCTTTCAGAAGGAAGTGGAAGTTCACCGCACGAGAACCCACGAACAGGAAAGCACGTACTCAATTGATGAACTTAAAGCTGCTTCTGTGCGAAGCGCTAATACGTCCTAAGCTTGAATATGCCTCTTCTGTCTGGGACCCTGGCTTTGATTACTTAACAAATGCAATAGAATCTATGCAAAATCATAGCGCACGTTGCATTCTTACTAACTATTCTCGGACATCAAGCGTAACATCTATGAAGACTACTTTAAACCTCCCTCTCCTCTCATGCCGTAGGAAGTTAGTGCGCTTATCACTGCTGCACAAAATTTATTACTGCAATCCGGAATTAAAAAGTGAACTTTTGTCCGAACCTGCATACATATAATCTCTCACTGACGACCACCCTAAATTGAGCGTTCCGCATCGTCGCACGAACACATTCTTTTATTCATTTATTCCTAAATCTACAAATGAATGAAATCATCTGCCTGCATCAATTGTTAACATAACCGATACATCCACTTTTGGAACTACTATTGCATAATACCTTTGTTAATACGCACTTTTTAATTATTTTTTTATTATACCCTACCATTTGTACATGCTCTGTATTTCGTTCCACTCCCTTATGTAACATCTTCGAGCCTTGAAGGTACAATAAATAAATAACTAGATGTTTTTCGCTACTGGACACTGCGACACCAGCGGCGTGCGCACGGTCTTCGAGATCGGACAGCGTGTTCGGACTGAAGATCTCTGAGGCCGTAATCCTTGTCTTCAGTGTGTTAAACGCGCTTCAGATTCGCGGCGTCGTGTCAAAATATATGGCGTTCTGACGCTCGACACCACGTGGTGGGTTCAATTCACAGAAGCAGCGGCCGCTTTCTTCTGAAGTTGGCACGCGGTAATGCTCGTCCGCTTTTGCTTCAAATTCACGCTTACGATTATCAGGGAGCGCTACAATATTCCGGTGCCCTCGACCATGACGTCACAACCCACCTCGCTGTTCCAGGACTCTAAAGCCAGCAATTTATTTTAAACATGCTTTATATGTTAAAAATCCGCTGCTTGCATGCCAGGAATCATTTACTGATGCATAATTATGTATTAATAATTATATTTTTCATTCGTGGCGTTTAACTCTCCTAAGCAAGAATGACGCTTGGGGAGGCACTAGTGTAAAGAAAGAGACTTGATTCTGACCGCCAAAAGCTAATTGATGGGCACGGTAACTTGAATTACAATGACATTCTTAAATGCCACCCCAACTAGCGTATTTCTGCCGCAGCAATAAATCAAACCTAGGTTAGGGAACAGACAGCAATAACCCCTAAGGACTCTCAACGGAATCCAGCAGTAGTTTTACTTGTTACTGCCTTGCGAATCAGTGATAGGGTGTGATAGTGAAGTTCGCCAGCTTCCTGGTTCTCGCGCAAAGTTTAGTACCTTTGTGATACGGTTTGCAACAACCGTGTTCGCCCCATATTGTTCGCGCGTTCTCGCTTCAGCGAGGAGTTCAAAGGCTCCTCAAGTTCTTTCTTCTCTTCTTTGAGAGCCCGCCACTGGAAGAAAAAAAATTACCTCTAACTTGGCGACGGGCCTGATGCTTATCGAAATAAACATGTCGAGTAATGCTTATGACTCTACCGAACTACCACCTGTTTCACCACAGGCCTCCACCCTAGTTAACAGCCATAAAACCGCTTTGTTCATGTCCAGTAATCCATAGTGGTAAATAAAATCATTTGAGTAAGGTTATTATTATTATTGTTCTATATGAAACCAAACATATACAACGAATAGCGAGGGAAACAGGCAGACATCCGGCTGGCAACTGTGATCGAAAGCGGCACAATGCCTGCCTAGAGTTTAGGACGGAGAGAATGGAAAAGAGGTGGAAGTTAGGGAGATGGGAAGTAAAGGGAAAAGATACAGCAAGATGGGCGGCCACAAATAACGAAATAAAACAACGAAAAATAATAGAAGAAGCCAGTAAGAACATAATAGACACGTAGGAACATCAAATAAATAAGCGTACAGGTCGCACTAACTACAAAAGAATGCGAAAAAATACAAAACAAAATGACAGCAAAACGGCTTCGTTCCTCACCAACAAGAAATACGCTCTGCACATGGGAAAGCAATTCAATCTCTTGGAGGAAAGTAAGCAGGGTGCGGTGAGCCTGACGGCATCGATAAGCACAACCACAAAAAACCAACTGACCGAATATAAGATGGTGGTCTCAACTGTGAGACGATGGCTGCTGCCGCAGTAAACGAGTTTGAGCGGATAAGATCACTGAAGGCTGCCGTCCGTTTCTAACGCCGAAGGTCGTGAAAAGAATTCACTGTGTGGGTTTTCTTTTTCAAACAATTCGAAGAGGAGCAGACTGCAAACCATGGTGAAAGTCAGCGTTATCGTTTTCGAAGACGCTAACAATGAACTTAGTGTCAACATTCAACTGCGACGTGGCCTAGCGCTGTTCAGGGAAGAACGGCTCTGTCCGTAGAGAGCACAGTTGGTTTGGACTCGTCATTTAGGGTTATACGCAGGAGTGAAGGCGAGCTCTTTGATAGCAAGTATGGTTATCCTTAGAACTCTAGAATCATGATAGGATTAGTTAGATTGCAATAACAAGTGTGGAACCTAATAAAGGTAGGTGCTTTCAGAAAGTCCAAACTACATTTCACAAATTAAGAACGACGATGTAGCCAAATTGAATCGGGCAGTGTGAATGGGGAATTATTTGATTTGTTTTAATTCACCTATCTTACAGCCCGTGAATTGTTATGGAAGATTAAACCTCATAATTCGAACTCTGCATTGAATGCAAATGTAGGGGATGCTTTCTCACCGAAAACACGTCGAGGGTGACAGTATTTCTTATCTAAAGCGTACAATAACTGACAAGACAGCGCTCGGTGGAGCTCTTACGAAAGCTTTGTGTTTGGCGTCCGACCATTCTCCTTGCCTAACTGAAACCACGGAGCACTGACGTGAGACACCGATGCCGATCGCGAAAGATATCCTTGTGCATTGCAATGAGCAAACAAAACACAAGACCTTTAAACTAAGTTCTTCACCTTCGCGAGCGAGCAAACCTACAAAATTTCACAGCAGGCTGTTGATATTTCACCAATCGTTCAGACATGAGGAAGTGTTGGGCCTCCTTGAATTTGCCTAGGAAGAAAGACGTTTAATCCCAACAATAAAGACTGACTTTGGTGAAAACGAAGTTTATTGCTGAGTGAACAGCAAATGAACAGTGATTACACCACAAGCCGCTATTTCGTAATTCGAGAGTGCCGATATATATAGCCTCTGAAGTTATTACATGGCAGGTTGTCATGAATGCCCCCCCCCCCCCCCCTAATGCAATGCCTACGAGAGGCTGCTCAAGATCAGTCCCTCCCAACACAAAGAGGAATATTGAGTTTTTAAATCCTCAAACGGGGACAGCTGCCCTGACTTTTTATAGGGATTTATTCCCTTGTCGCGCCCAACGTAAACAAGGGCGAATACTGCTCCAGTGAAACGCTGAATTTCGTAGAACATTGTAAACCTCAGTAGATCATCTTCGAGTTCTAGGCTGTGCCTCAACCGTCATTCATTACCAGATCATAATCTCAATCAATTGTCTCATTTGTGTGAATTGCAGGTCTAACACATCTCTCAGCCACCTGTGATTGTCCCTGTCTTGCGACAGCTGACTCCACCATATGCCAGAAAATTGCCTAATCTCATTTGCAGTACCTGAGCGCGCTTTCCTTCTCTTGGTGCCCATTCTCTAAATGTAATGAATAACCAGTTGTCTGCTCAACGCATTACACGGCCTGCCAAACTCCACTTCTTCCTCTTATCTAGAATATCAGCTGACCCAGTTTGCTTTACAATCCACACCGCTTACTTCTTGCCTCTAAAAGTAACACGAACAGGTCCTCGTCCCATTGTTCGTTGCGCGGTTCATAGCTCATTCTCGTCTTCTGCGTTAACTTTCTACTACAGATATGACTGCCAGTAGTACTCAGCGATCCTCGAACCCCAAATCTTTACTGCATAATCATCTCACCACGCCACGTTGTAAATTTTGTCTATTAACGTTCGACCTATTCCTGTACCCATTCTGTCCGCCTTCCCGTCATTGATAGAGCCACTATACAGCGATGACCCCATTACTGAGACCGGCTGCTCCTTGCCGCGTATCACAAGGAGAGAAGAGCGGGGCACAAGGTGTCGTTGTTACAAAACATGGGGCCCCTGTCGGCAGCGTCTGCGCTGAGAACACCATGTGATACCATAGCACCACTACATCGTTCACTGTCGCGGCGTAAAGCTGAATACCGACACCAAGAGTTTCGTAACGCTTTCACGGGATTCAGTGGCGTAAACGGATTGAAGACGAGCGAATGGAACACACACTGTAGCGTACGGAAACACGATTTCACGAAGAGATAAATCAAGAAAGTGGGGCAGGCTGCAAAGAAGCCAACAGTATAGAAACGCTGAATCGCATGTTGAGAAGAAAGACAACTCACCTTATCGTCTCACCTTCGGTTACATAATGGGGGCGCGTGAATTTCGGCGCTCGTAGTGGAAATCCAATTTTGCTGCAACGGAAGACCTTGATGCCGTTAGTTAGTTTATTGTGTCATCGGCTGTTTCTTCTGCACCACCCGATGGAACGTAACACAGTTTTCACCAGCGCCTCCACTCTTTCTCTCGTCCTCAAAAATTTGCAACTTCGCGTGTTTTCATAAGTATCAATCAGCTCTTTCTTTTTTAACTGTTGCTCCTGACGTGATCACAGGAGTGTAACACGAAACGTCGTGCCGCGAAGCCCACTTACAAAAATGAAGAGGATGTCGCCAAACAAATTATCCGTCTTCCATTGACGAGATTATGAAATTTCGCTGATTCATCGGTGTTATCAATATACCCGCAAGGTATATTTTGAGCAGGGCAACTTGTTCTAAGGTACGTTATGACGAAAGAGCGCAGACGGCAGGGTGGTCGAAAACGGAAATTACAGCACCCTCTCCTGTCCGCTTTCACTGGTCCCATTGCTTGCGCTGTTAAGCCATACTCAATATACCATTTGTTTCGCTTTGACAGTCAAGCTATGCATAGCAGTCGGCACGAGTATACTTGAGCAACCTTTTTTGAGTTGCATCGAAAATTTGGGAACCATAAGAAGGGGTCTGATAGCACGACAGAAACGAGACTCGGAGACTTTCGTCGAATCTGTCTTCTCCACGGTGATCGCATTAATGCAAAGAAGCCTGCTTGCGTGAAATTTTAAAATATATTTCGCGAGATTGATCTTGGTCTAAAAGTACTAAGACGCGTGTATGACCAAGAGCATCGCGATACTGAAAGTGCGTGTGACAAGAAAGGAGTTGCAGTCTTCGCTCTAACTCCTGGTTGCTCAAATAAACAAAGCCTTCTTTGTCATTGTTGTCGTTAGCTTGCAGCTGCCAATGCTATGCTGAGCTATTCGTTAACTACAGTATTTTCATCGACGTCTTACGCTATGAATCTAGTTCGTTAATGTGTTTAAAAAGAAACACGCAATATCCGCAATGCATTCGCGACTAGCCTAACGAGGTTGAATACTTAACAAGGCTTCAATGGGATCATGCCCCAAGACGACTCGTACGTTCGACTGCTTCACATATTTCCAAATTGGATTCAAGTCGCAATCGATTCTCCTTCCGGAAGTTCCCGGCGTAACGCGTATGGAAAAGGGTTGCAGTGATGCATTGGGGATAGAATGTCAAGGAGGGTTGCTTTACCATAAAAACGCCCACCGCCTCCAACCTCTGCAGTGAGAATTTGTTCCCGCCATCGGCACCTTCGTAATTGAGCCTAACGGGAGTAGCAATCTGCCTGGGCCTCCGGAGAGCGCCATCTTCGGCTAATGAAATCACTCGCTTATTCCCATGCCGACGCACGGTGCCTCGAGAGTGCCACTAAATTATTGTCGTTCAGAGGCCACTGAGAAACATTTCGAATACGCGTGAGTCCCACGAGCGAAGATGCAGTAGGCGTAGCAGGCCTCTTGTTTAAGTTAGGGAGTAACTTGATTACGCAAGTTTCACACGAACGATCTAATTAGAGTAATGCACCCGAAACATGGCGGCATTGGTGCTACCGATACGCATTGTGAGGGGGCACGCGTGCAGCGTTATTTTATGCATTATAGGAACGACACTAGGGGCACGTGCATAAAGGAATGAAGAAACAGGAATACAAGCGCAGTCATGATGCAGCAGGTGTACGTTCTCTCGAGGCACAGAATAAAAAAGCCCAAAACGTTTCTGAAATAAGTTATACTGCTGGACCACACTAAACAGTTGGAAAGTTCAACCCCGAGCCTGGCTTGGCCAACACGCTATACGGAAGCGCAGTGTATACGCCGCACTCGCTTGTCAGTCACGTGTGCCCTCTTCCGTTTTACCATGCACTCCATTTCATACCGTCAAAACAATACGTAAGAGCTCTGACAGCAGCTAGATTTGTGTGATGAAAAAAACCTATCTCTTGAAATGAGAGCAGACGGCGCCCCACTGAGCTGGTACTCCCACACGAGACCCATTCAAGCGCCCCTTGAAGTATGCGCATTTGCGTAAGAACGGAGTTGAATGTTAGACGTGGTGCGCGGCGATTGACGTTTGTTCATTCTACCACATGACTGGTCGATTCACAAAAGCATTTCAATATCCCTGCCCTGTTTATAGCCGAAGCCTAGATGACCTTCCTAATGGTATTGTCGGCGTATGTCAGTAAAAACGGCTGCCTAATGTGGGCTTCTTCACTCTTGGTCAGTGTTCCGCAAAATAAAAAAAATTGCAATGGACTGTTGAATGAACTTGCAAACGATTTTCTTAGAATGTATTCATTAGTTTTATTTTTTCAGTAAATTATATTTTCCATATATGTAGGATGAAGAAGCCCTCTGCGTTCTGTTTCCAACACACTGAGCTGAACCCTACTTATACCTACGTTCATATTTCATGCTGTCCTTGAAACTAATTTTGCTTAGGACACGTACAAGTGCCGTTAAGCACGTTTTGCAGGCGGATGCGTGGACGCTCGAACATGAACTTTCAAACCTCAAACAGATGTCTCCTTATCAAACAAAAAAAAGAAAGATACACACAAGCGCAATGTGCACGTTATGACCTCATATAAATAAAGAACAACTTTTAATACTTCTATAACAAGAAGCAAGTAACTTCTGCCATATACTAATGCTGTATAGTTGGCCCCAATTAGTAACCTGTCGCATTGCTTTATAAAGATAATCAAAACCCTGAAATATCTACGTTGCGAATACGTCAATTGTTCCTGTTCCTGATAACGTGACACACGTTTTCCTTTTATTTGACTGCGCAAAAAAATAGCGCATTTTTACGCTAGCGCCGGAATGCAGAGTGAAAAACGCTGCCCTCTCACATTCGCCTTATATTTTCAATACTGAAACCATAATGCTGAGCGACCATTACATCGTTGCAGATTGATTCATTGTCCCGCTTGCCAATTCTGCATTTCCCGTCTTCTATATTTCGTACTAACTGCTTCCCGCACCCGAGACAAGGACACGATACTTATGAGTGACGTCACCAATTCCTCTCTTATCCAATGAAATTTTTGTTTTTGTTTCGTCACGTTCCTCATAAGCTTCGCCGAAAAACTGTTGCGCTTATATGATTATTAAGCCTCTACTTATCGGTTATCGTGGTGAACTGAAACAAATTTAAAACACAACGCCTCGCGCTGCATCTCTGCCAGTCCAGGCTTGGCTTGCTCCCCTGACCTTCTTAATCTGACTACCTTAGTCCAGTGCACATCCAAAGCCAGTTTGTGCCACTTCGTCGCACAGCTGTGCGCTCGAGACCATCTGCTCGCATTTTACGCTCCTGCATAAAACAGACATCTCCGAGATGATAACTTAATTTGCATCTTTGAAACGATACATGGCCCCGATAACTGGCCACGCGCGAAATGGGAGCAAGCAAGCCTTGTCTGCCCAGCTTCACGAGGAAATTAATTATCCTTGCAAGACACACAAAGCGCGCTGGCGCTTCTCTATGGGCTTCCCTTCAGTGCTTAAACAGTTTTCTTGAGTGGGCGGTCATGTATCACCACTTGCAAGCGACTTCGTAAAAGCTCCGTAATTGACCTACTTTTTTAAAGAAATGGAGCCTATTTTGCCTCATCACTGCAACAAATTGTGCATGGCCAGACAAGTTCGCGAATACGCACAAAAGCAACCACTGGAAAGCCTTTCCTGCTGACCCGCCTGATAGCATGCAAGCTTGCATATCTTAACTTGACTTGCTTTCCCTTGCCTTGCCTTTAAATTAGCCGTGGCATGTAGCACGATTCTACTTCTTGAGCAAGTTTACTCTCAGTGGCAGACATTATTTACAGAAAAAGATATTAAACTGAACATTCCACTAATTAGCAAGTTCTCGCTAATTAACCTTTAAACTAATTACTTTACGTCACATGTTGCAATTTTCAAATTGTAGACGGTGACTCTTAGAGTCACATTCACTTAGAACGAACTCCGAGTATGGCACCAGTTTTGAAACATGCGTTCCGGATGTTTGCTAGAAAGTGCATTGTCGTTTCAATAGCTTTGGAGCTTCAATGCATAAAAATACATTTTGTTAAAGAAAAATTAAACAGAGCAACAGTGCATTTTCGAGGCAAGCTTTATTGCGCTTATCTCGAAACTGGCGCTAGTTTCAAAAGTCGTTCGATGTGCCTTGTAAAACCACTCTCTTCAATTCGTGTATTGCAATATGTGCGCTACAATTATTAGTTGAAAATTTGATTAGTGAAGTTTTGTTATTATGTAAATTATGCGCATTGATTTCCTGTGGAATTAATGTATACCTCTTCCCGTATCCCAGTTCACTAAATAGATCTGTTTCAGATGTCGCATGTGATATATAAAGTTATACTAACATGAAAATAAAGCACGCGGTACATATTTCTAAGACATTTATGAAAGTCGCTGATGCGAAATGGCTGCGCGCCACATTACCTGCGCTGTGTTGCTGGGTTGGAACTTGGCAGCCATTAGCCACCTACGGCAGTAAGCCGCAGCTATAACTTCTAACAACGTGCAACTTGGTCGTGAAATGAACTAGAAGCTAGCAATAAAATTTTAGCAGCACGAAACATTGACCCTCGGTGGTATTCCAGCAGGCATTCGTTGTTCTTGTTCTGTGTATTGAAAACATGTGGATGACTTGCACAGCTCTCACGCAGCAAACATTTCGTGTATGCCGGTAAAACATATCTACAAATAACACGTTTCCAGTGAAAGCTACTCGTATATGCCCTACTCGGACGACTTCCCATTGACGGCGTCAAAGCGTATTTCTGAAGAAAAGTACATATATCAGAAGGGAACGAAAACTACAATCGATCCCTTCTAACGAGGACCTTTCGCGCAATCAAGTCACGTGACAAAAGCGGGCCCGCCGGTGGATACTTGTGCGAAATGAAATGAAACGCCGAATCCACTTTGAAGCAACGTCATCTCTCTGCTTTTGTGAATTGGAAAATGACAATAAAATGCGCACTATGCGACCTTCCGAGATGAGTGCTGATGTTCAGGTTTACGCACTGTAATAAACTGCATATTTCTTAACCAAATAGGACCTCTTGAATGCAAACTGCGGAGCGGCTTTTCCTTTGCCTTACGGAATCTTACTTCTTTTTAATGTCATTTGTGAGCACCGACGTCCTGGAAGCACCGACCCGAAAGCTTTTCCTTCAACGTGCAGCCTCCAGATATTCTCGACATCGTCTATAAAAGAAAAACATTCTAACCAGTTTACGAGGGAGCAGAGCGTTACAACTAGCCTAGGTTGTTTTCAATCAAGATTAGAGAGCTGACATGAACCATTTTACGACAATCTCGTCCAAGCCAAATACAGTTCATGCTGTCACGCCCGGAATATACTTTTTTTTTACAAGTGCAACGACACCGAGACGTTGCAAAAGCGAGCGCTATTCGCGATGGCCTTCAACAACAGCAGCGTATATGTATGCAAGTATGTAGTATCTAGACATGTCTGCGTCACTACGTTTCTCGTGGAAGATCTTAATCACGGTGATTCCAAAACGCTACACAGGGCTCGAGTAAGCCCCGCAATCCGAGTTGCTCTAGCGAAACAGTCGTTGCAACGCTGCCTCGAAATGGGATTCCCAAAGCCGATCATCGTTGCTGGTGGCTGCAGTATCGACCACGCGGAACCCGCTGGACGATGTATATAGCCTATTACCAACGAGGTAACCACTTCACTGCGATCAGCGTAGATCTCAAAGGAAGTTGCCTCAACGACACGCATCGTCTGCGCGATATGGTACCTGTCGTTGTACTAGTCCTAACAATCTGTAAGCTAGAACTGCCTATGCGGCTTCTTCTAGTGAAGCGAAACTCGTGAGATTTTACAGTGCCAAGAAAACCGTAGTGAAGGGAATCGTTGAGTTGGCCTGTTGGTACATTATCGCTAAAATGTCAAGTTCGAAATACGTTATCTCGACTGCTTAGCAGTTTATAGTTGCATCCGTTTATAATATCACCGCTTCTGGGAGGTGGACGTTGCCTACATGTCTTGCTTCCTAAAATACTCAGTCTTACTACACGAGGTCGCAATGTGGCGCATTAGCAAGAAAAATTGTCAGCTTAACAATGCCACTCAATCCTGTCACTTTCAAATGCCTTTTCGTGCCTGTAGAGCGTGCTCTTACTGTAGAACTGGTACGTGATGCGGCAGAGCCCTCTTGCATAACACTTTCTTTTTTTCTTTAAGTATCATAATCAAAAGTACTCTATTCGCCAGATTCTCTTTCCTACTACTTTTTGTTACTCAACTGAGTACCGAGACAATCTTCTAAACAGGCAATCGCAGTCTGCCCTCGTGACTTTAGAGAGGAGCGCCATGACACATCCAACGAGCTGCCGCTGGTAGTAGATAACCTTTGATCAACGGTCTGCTTTGGCATCAACAGACATACCGACTCTAACAAGGACATGCAGGCGGGAACGTGAGGTCATTGCGAAATTGTGGCCACGCGTGCATTTTGCCGGAACTTTTGCACATTGTCTCTTGCTTCGCGTCGAATGGATTGGATTCGCACGACATTCATTCTCTTTTCCTTCGCAAAAATCAGCTTGGGATTTCCAGCGCAATAAAAAGCACTCATGCGCCTCGCAGTGAAGACGTTTCGCAAATTACCTGCACGACTAGCACCACTTCGGCTGACATTCCTTTACTTCTGCTGTGGGACTCATAAGTGCTCTCGAAAGATTGGGTGCGTGTGATTGTAAGTTGATCATCCTTGTTACTTGGACACGAATCAGACATGCCTGAACGCATGAGGAACGTTTTCTCGTGACTGAGCAAGTAATATTGGTGCACTTCGCTGTACATAATAAAAGAAAAAGGCTTTTGCGTTGAAATAGCACTGCCGCCACTCTGCCTACATCTATTTTCTATAATCGGTCTACTACATAACTTTCTTAGAGATCAGCTCTTAGGCGCCCGTTCCTGGTTTGAGCGTGGGCGTCGGCGTGGGCGTAACCACGCGAACATACGGCTCGTGCCAGTGCTCGCTCCTTCGTCATCGTCTTCTTCCACAGCTGACTCCGACACCGCTGATTATGCCGGCGTTGCCATACTGCCCCTCCCTTCTGTGAAGGTGCTGGCGGCACTGGCCTACTCCCAGCCGGGCTGGTTATTTAGGCCTCGAACTTTTCGCTTCAATATATCCCGACAGGAAAACACGTATCAAGCTGCGCTCAAATGTCGCATTAGGAAGCACCGCAATCGTCGGACATTTTATTTTTTTACTTGAGTCCTCTGTAGTTTCTCGCCTAATTTTACCTCAGTAAGTACGCACTTACATCAGGCTGATATTTTGTGCATAGCAATTAAGAATACTCGCTTGTGCGATTGACAGTGTTTTATTAACTGTTAATATATTTTGTTGACTTCAGGTGCTGCAATTGTGAAATTGTCGACGGTAAAGAAGCCACTTTAATTTAGTAGGAAACTCCTTACGCGACAAATGAAACGTCAGAAGCCGCCATGTCCGAAAAAGCCCTATAAATTACGTACGTGTTTCAGTCGGGTTCATTCCTTCCCCACCGCTTTTCTTTTTTCCTTCAGAAGAAAGAGAAGCAGGTTTTCTATAACACCTTTCGCAGTTTCTGCTACTCCTATTATGGCTCGTCGAATGCTCCAACAAATTAGGCTATAGGATCGAAACATTAACCATGAAGCTGTAGAACTTGTGAGAATGCAACGTCAGAATATACAAGCCTCTAACAAACGGCAGATCACAGGCAGTCGCTTTTTCTTTTCTCGCTTCTAAGATCCTTACGTTATTCGCGGTCATTTTGTTTCTAAATATTATCGCTAAATTTCGAGCTAGAACATGCTCGGGCCGTGTCGCGCGCAGCACTGCCTTGATATCTACCGAGAGCAATGTCGCCGACATCTAAGTATGCGCATGCGTGGACGTCCGTATGGCAACCATGTGAAATAAAGTGACCGTCGAGTGACCGCGGATCTCTAAAGGTACTACAGATCTGTAGACACGACGCAGATTGAAGAATTGCCGAAGGGTGTCCTTGAAGCGCAAGCAGTGCCCACTTCAAGTAAGAAGTGGCTCTTGTTATGGCAACGCGAAGTCATCGATGAAGCGCTTGGGTGTCGAGACGTGTTTGTGGTTGCCAGTATATTGAAGTTACTTGGTTCTTATTATCCCTTATTGCGAGACGACTTTTCGCATTAATGCAAAGCACGGCGTTCGTACACCTTGCAGTGGCATGAAGCAGGAACCGGTTACGCGAGAAATTTCAGTATTTTGCATCGTCCTTCTTTTTCTTTTTTGGGCCGCAAGAAAGTGTGCGCTATCAAAATATTTGGCCTAGCATTGCCGCGATAACGAGGTTACTTGCTCAAGACAACCGCACCTTGAGGAGCTAGCTAACGATCCCTTCATTTGTTTGGAGACAGATGCACCGGATATCTGGTCTCCGGAAGTGTATACGGAAAGCGTTGCAACATCCAAGGCCATCGAGGGTATCGAGACGCGGAGCGAGTTTGGCTGCCAAAGAGACGAAACCCATGTGAGCCGCAGGCTTATGCTCGGCGCAAGCGTTGGCCGGAGACAGGGGAGTGTTTTGTGGCTTTGGCTGCTCGCGTGGGCGTTGTGTGGACACACATTAGGCAGCGCTACTGCACGAGCTGATGTGTGCATACCTTACCCTGGCGTTTAAAGTGGTCCTAGCCGAACCGGCCGAACATCGGTCAGTCTGGAGCACGCACCCTTGACCCCGGACGTGCGCTCAAGACTGGACGTTGTGGCATGGACAGTAAACATCAAGCTAAACATATCCAGGGTGATCATTTGAAGTATTACGGAATTTTGTTTTTTAGATCGCCTGTGGCAGACAGCATAGTTCTTGTCGGTGAAGCGTATTATTCGAAGATGCCGATCACTACTAGAACGAGAAATCAGAACACATTTTTTTCGACTAATTAGCATAAGTTCGCTAATTTAGTTATTCAATAGTTACTGTGCGACCTTTACTGAGATCTACCAATTGTAAGCCGGTAGGTTTACGAGACCTATCCGTTCGAAAACATTTATGACTGGATGATAGCCACTTCACCACTTCGTTCTCTATGTAGCAAGATCGCCGAGGTAAAAACACATCGTGCGGTAATGTCTACAGTTTGATGCGGGCAAATATGCATTGCTTCACAACCTACTGAAGTGTTCCTTACACGACCTTTAAGAACAATGTTTCAGTAGGGGTCTGCAGTTATCATAGAGGCAATCTTACGTATGTTCCTCTCACTTCAAGACACGGAGTTTATCGACCTCTAGTATCAACCCTTTCCACACAGCGAGTTACTGGTCAGCTGGCAAAATTACCGGCCGAACATGTCTGGCTAAGCCCTTCTGTTGCAATACTACCACCAACACCATCACCGTTGTAAGAAATTTTCTGGCAGAAAACAATTGATAAATTTCTCCTGAATGGTAAATAATGCGAATTTTTTTTATTTTCCTCAGTGCATACATTACGTGTACATACTTGTGTTATTCTTGCTGTCAAATGACCATTATTTTTTTCCGCGACCTGAATATTTGTGGCGTTGGAGTTTTGTAATACTCTTTTGTTTTTCTTTTTGAACACTTTGAACAGCGCTTTCTATTCACACTATCTTTGCTGTTTTTCTTGTTTTCTTTAACCAGAAATTTCGAAAAGCCGGCTCAACCTATGACCATAATTCCCAATTCTCACATTCAATACAGAAGAATAAACAAAGGCATGCAGGCACGTCTTTCATCGAATAAGAAAGCATACGCTTAGTTCTATTGTATTCACCACCGTGGTCGTAGTATTCGTAGTTGAAAGAAAGAGACATAGGTTTTTCGGATTAAAGGAAATTATTTTGTTCAAGCCAGCCTGCCTTAGCCGGTCACCCTGCTATATTATTCAAGAAGAGAGCAGCTCTAAAAAGGAGGCAAAATGGAATGGCGCACTGATGTTCGCCAGTCTTAAATCCTTCCTTCATTTTTTCTTCGTCATTGTCATGCGGAGCAACCAAGATTAAGCCGTGCAAATTGGAAAACGAGGTCACAGGCTGAAGCGAGTAAACGCGACCCAGCTCATCATAACCCAAGCCAACTAAATCCGGTAGCCCCACAACAAGCAATCTTACGTACCAATTTTCCTTCCCATCCGACCACAGCGCAATTTCTTTACAAGTAAAGCCCCAACGTTCTCATAAACATTTCAAGCTGGAGAAAAAGGGGATGACCCCCCCTCCCCCATGAACCAAATGGGCACCGTAAATGTCAGCGCCATTTTCCCGCGCCTTCCCGGCAGTCACAATAGATGGCCAGCACGCTACTACTCTTCCCTCCTGTACCATATAGTACGTTTGCAATGAAAGCTAATGGCCTAGAAGTGCCTAGCAAGCATTGAGAGGAATACTACTGCCCTCATATGGGGCTGCTTACATTCTTATTTTTTCTTGTCGTTTACCTTCGCGGTCGTTAACGGTAAAAAAGAGGCTCTCGCCCTTCCGTATATCTCAACGCGGCCAACTCGACCTCAATCCTGAAAGAAATCACGAGACTCCTTATCGAGCCTGAGCTCCGGCAGTAATTTACTATTGCAGCCGACGCATGCAGATTCACTCTCATCGCCTTTCTACTTGCAGCCGCAAACAAGCTGTGTTTCCCCCAAGCGGTGAAGAAGAGGTAGGAAGAAGGATCGCGACAATTCGGCTCCCGAATCGCATTTTCTCCATCTTACCCCGGTTCCTTCCCGACGCAATGTTCGATAGCTTTTCGGCTAGAGCAACAATCGTAATCATTTTTGTTGTTTTCCCAAATATTTGTAGTCAGTATTTTTATTTTTCTCGATCATCCATCAGAAGCTGTGGACTGCTGTTTATTGTATTTCAGCCATTGTTCTCTTATATTACCTCTTCTAAGACCTACTGCTTACCCGCTATACGGCAATGTGGCTTCCTTTCCCATGTCTGCCCAAGTTTTTGTTGTCCGAGCAACTGGATGGCTATTCCAGCGAACTTATTGTAGTCTACTTTAGGCCCCCACCCCAAGTTCCGCGTGCCTGTTATCTAACTTGATATACGTTTGCCAAATGCGATAGACCAGGCATATAAACCGGAAAAGGGAAGCGCCCGCCTTGACCTGTTCTGGATATCCTATGTTTTTATATTTCGCTAACATAGATCAGTTCACCTGACCGCAACATGCACAGGGAGGAATTTTAATGTCCTTTCGCTGTGACATTCCTCTTACATTGTTATTTCGCATCCTCTTTTATATCGCGCGTTTCTGAGGGGGCACTATAAGATCAAATACCCGGTCATCAGAGGCAAAGTGATGGCTTTCAATGTTGACCTTAGGTTTATATTGCTGGCTTCCAATGCAATTTGCGAAATAGTTGCTCTTATTATTATTAATTTTAAAGTTAGCGCTAATTTGCCTTTTTTTTTTAATTTTTGTCCTAAGTTGAATGACGTTACTGCAAAACTTACGTCATGCATTACTAAAAAATTTAACTAAAATATTTATATTTCGAACTACTTTCAAAGGACAAGGAATGAAAATCTGCAGCAAGATCTTTAAAAACATATTGCGAGTCTGATCTGTCATGGCGCAAAGACTGCACCAAACTGACACTAATGAAAAGCATTTCATTAACTTCTTTCGTTTTTTTCTGTGCTGTTTCTAATGGATTCTGCACTTATTGTATTCACAATACCCTTATAAAAAGTTTTCCTATCAAAACACAGCTGCATTATCGGCAACTAGGTAGCAATAAGGCATACAGCGGAGATATCACCGAAGAGAATCGAGCTACCGCTTTTCTTTTATTTTTATCACGTGCCCAGAATTGAAAGCCGACAATGTGGCAATCGCGATAAGGCGAAACCTATGGACGACAATGCCAGAACCAAAAACACCAGTCAGAAACGAGCTCAAAGTTTGTCACGCAAACGAAGTCTCTGATGTCCTCACGATAACAAACTTTTTTTTGTTTCGTCGCCAGTTTTATGTGTTGTCGATTTTTCAGGGTGAAAGCTTTCGTGAAAGAGGTACGACTCCTTGGCGCACTGTCGGCCATAATTATTGCGTTATCTTTTGGTTTGCTGCTGAAGTAGTTAGCAAATTCAGATTTAAAATACTGGTAAATTATTCAGTGTTCTGCGGAGCTAACCATTACTCAGCCACTAATGTACGTTCCCAAAACGGCACACGACAAGGGATAGCCACTTCGGAATTAGCATATAAGAAATATTCCTCAATAGCAGAAATGCAGAATCAGGCAACCGCTAGTGCCGGTGGCCGTTATCATCAAAACGCAGTGGAGTCAGTGCTTTAATGGGAGAAATTACCGAAGACACACGTTTTATGGGAGTAAATGTGAAGTACCGTGGTTTGTGTTCGGTGATAAGAACGTACAGAATAAAATAGTCATCCTTGACGTAACTGTAACAAGAAATTCTAATTTTTGTCGAGGAGAAGTCCAAAATCTCTCTCAGCAATCTTTAATTTTTCAATCCAATTCATTTCTATTTGTCATCATGTCACATGATGCCAGGGGCACAGACAAAAAAAAAAGAGAGCTGCAGAAGAGCGGCACGGCAGAGATCTGTGCTACCTACATTGCATCTTTCCTTATTTACACACATCGAAGCTACCAGAAAAATAAAGAAGAAAACCTGGCACTAAAAACCCAAAATTCATAACACCTTCGTATAACGAGAAATGGAATGTATGGAATACGTTGACTAAAAAAATCCTTCAGTTGCCTTTCCAGCTTTTCTTATATTGCCAGCAATTAGTGTTGCCCGTGATTAATGCATAGGATTAAGTAGGTAAGTAGAAAATTCACAGGAACTCATCCCACAGTTTTTTTTCTATACAAAATTAAACACTGTTTTCACTCAGATGGTTCCACACAATCTGCGATAACTATCTAATTCCAAGTAATGTGTGCAGGTTTTTGCTCAGACGGCATCACATTGGTTTCAGATCATCACTATAGCCCTGTACTTTCTGTCCTACACATAATTATTTCCCCTCTCTCTTCCCCTTCTCCCATTGCAGGGTTAGGGGGCGAATCCGTTGCAGGGAGCGAAGCGTGTTACGCCCCGAATAGCCTCCTTGTGTTTGACTTTTCCTTCTCTCTCTCTTGCTTTCTCTGTCTCTCTCTCTCTCTCTCTCGTAAAGTCCGTAACCCTTCAAATCATCTGCATTCTCTGAATACATTACACTTCCTGGGAAGCCCACTCTATTACTCTAGTAAGCTACGTAACTTACTCAACTCGAACACAACCGAAGCAGTGACCACATGCCTGAACGGCGGATGCTACAGGTGTGCTGGGAAACCTCACGTTTCCGCACTGCTAGTGCCTGTCACCCTTTTACGCAATTCATCTATTTGCTCCTCTTAACTCCCTTCCCCCACTGTAGGGTAGCAAACCGGATACTGACGACTACAATGATGGCCCATTCGCTACTGCATCCGTTTACCACACTACGGACGTCACCACAAGTGCGACTTCTGATTCTGCTTTTCCGCTTTCCTGAAATATCGCTCCTACTATTTCGCAAAGCACCTTTACCGTGTCACTTGCGCTTGGGGAAGTGTATTAGGGACTCGACAATTACTGGCTGTGTCCGATGCTGAAATTTTTCTAACTTTATTAAGTCTGTGTTTGTGTTTCTAGATGAATAGCGAGAAAAAAAATAAATATGCCACCAAGGGCGGCAGGTAGTGCATGAAAGTGCTTTCTTTTTTTTTTTTTTGCAATGGTTTCCACTTTGAAAAAGAAAACATACAGAATGAAAAACAAACAATGAAGAAGAAACTTCCTCATCGTGAAGACACAAAGGCTTAGTTGAAGCCACAAATTCCGTGCTCTTTATTTCGCTTGCATCGGCTATCACGTCGCCGTGAAATTGTTCCACCTGATCGTGATCTTCGCATGGCCGGCTTTCAACTAAATTTCAAAATTTTGCTCTTACATGAAATTCTCAATTTTTTACGAACTCATGCGAACCTTTTACGATGCCCTTGGCATCGGCGCCTTTGTATCGCAAACCTGACCACCGCCCGCAAATCCTCGATCAGGAACCCGGGCGAACGAGGCAAAGTAGATTATTCACTTTAATAGAAGCCGACGATGGGAAAAGGAGGCCGAATTCATATAGCTTGAATTTCGCAAGCGCTCGCAGCCATTGGCTTATCGCCTTGGATAAAATTTGGCAGGCCGCAATATTCACATGGGAACAGATTACCAGTGAAGCTATTTAGGCTGAATACAGGGGCAACATACATTAGGAAATCATACATTTTTTTTCATACGGCACAACACTACGCCGACCCAACCGCCGCCAAGGTCAGCGCACCTCACCATGCACATATGCCGCAACCGCTGCCGCAGCCCCGACGGCACCTCCGACGCGTGTGACGACAGGAGCACAGGTCACGTGTGCAAGCGCTTTCGCCACATTTTTCCCTTGTCCCCTACCCGTCTCCATTCTTGTCCACGCGCCATGTACCCAATACGGACGTAAGCCGCCCAGGGTACCCCACCTGGATACGCATGCGGAGGATGCATATAGGGGCTAGAGGTAAACAGGTTCGCTGTAATGCGTCCAGTATCATGATGGGTTGGCACTTTCTCTTACGTACAACTGTAGCGTACGAATTTCGCTTTGTGAATACGAGGCCCAGGGCTGCCATTAGCATAGATTTCTTTCACTCAGATTTATTTCTCTCTTATCATCCGCCGTACAAGGCCGGTGATAACGTAGGCGGAGCGTCACACGGACAACCGACAAAGCGCGGAAAGGAATAGTATTGCAATATAATCACTCTATCATATCATCCCAGCACTGCTTTATATGACAGGTCAGCAGTAACTATTCTCTGAGAGGGCTCGAAAGGAAGAAAAAAAGCAATCTGTAAGATAGAGGAAGCAGGAAATTAATGTTTCTTGTAGGTTATGGAGAAAGTTGCAAGAAAAAGGAACTCACAAATATCCCAAAAGAAGAAAAGAAAAGATGAGAATTGTTCCTTTAGCAAAACAATATCCAGCAATATGTTGGGACGAAAATGGCTTTAGATGAAGAAGATGGAATCGGGGGAACTGAATTGTTGGGGCTTCTACTCCCTGACTTTGGTCGCAGCTTGGAGGAACGCAGCTGGTGGCTGGCTGCAAATGGAGAAGTGATCAGAAGGGAATCTGCTCGCATGTGCCACAAAGGTGAAATATGCGCCGAGATCCGGCTCGATGAGGCAGCTGTTGACCTCTTTCCGTTCTGCACCAAGAAGCCGAGCCTGAATTGGCCACGTTGAAGATACACGGCGAAGTGAGAGCCAGTTCTTTTTCCCCGTTTACGACCGCGAAGCAAGAGACGGGAAAAGAACGCAAGCAGCCACATCTGAGGGCAGCGAAATTTCTCCCAGTGCTAGCTCGGCCCAACTTCGCAGCTGGCTTACGTAGCTCACATATGACGGGGTATGGGGCTCAAGAACAGGAGTGCTGGCAGATCATTACTACTGCCGGGAACGCACGCAGAACTGGTGATGGCATTTGCGGTGGCCAATTCGTTGATACGCTTTGCTACTGCTTTCTGTGCCACCTTGGAGTGCTATTCAGAATGTCAGGAATCGCTTTGCTGTAGGGTGGAGGAGTCAGGATTATGATGGCGCAGGATTACTTGCTGTTGAGTAAGCTGATTTACATGTGTTTGGTTAAAGCGAGTTGTGTCGTCTTTACTAGTTTCAGATCATGTCCTTGACTTCAATTCATGCTCTTTAATCTTCGCTACCACGATGAAATGAAGAATAAAAATCGACCAACGCGTGAACAACAAACTTGAGCCAATTTGTTGTAATTTATTTAGCTTTCCCCTTTTCTTATACCAATGCAGTGTGATAGGCTAAGGCAGGTAGATTTAAACCAAATTCAGTGCTGTATTCAAATAGATTATCTCTCTGTCCTCTTCTGTCTTAGGATTTCTATATCTTGACGCCCCTCCATCGTCTTCATCGTTTCCTCATCATACCATCATCTTCATGCTGTCGTCGTGATGCAGACGTTGTCATACAGTCATTGTTATACAGTCTGCGCATTGTCATCGTCGTTGTCCTGCACTAGTCGTCATACCATTGTTCTCATTACGTCACAGTCACGTGGTAGTCGTATTATCATCATCATTTCAGATTCATGTTTTAATATTTATTAGGAGGTAACAGGCGAAGAAAAATTCTCGAAGACTGAAAGAAAAAGGTGAACAGAAAATTACAGTTGCATAGTAAGCTTGCTGTGAAGGTAACATAAAACCGAACGACGCCATAAATCAACACTTCCGAAAAGACAATAACGAAGAACAACTGCGCCCAGGTGTTCTTCTGTTTCAATGCTTTTGTCTGATTCTTAACTAGCGCTCTATGTATTAAGGCATGTCGCTTTTACAGTGGAGCTGTATATGGATAGGGTTCCATGTAATTTGCTCTCCGTGAAAAAAACTAACATCTTCAATGGATCATACCCCGCAAGCATTCATGCTCCCGTAAGCAAGCAAAAAATGCGATGGCTCATAGACGCGTAAAGCAGAGACTCCAAGCCCTCAACAAAGCGAATTAAACTATGCTTAAATTCTTTGTAACACGCATACAACGTACAGAACAGCATGCCGGAAACTGTCCTCGTCAATGACTCATACCCCCGCGAGCAATGCCTTATACCCCCATCACCAATCGATCATACCACCCCGTGAGCAAATGCTAATAACCCAGTGAGCAATGCCTCATTTCCCCGTATTCGATGGCTCATACCCCCGTAATCAATGGTTCATACCCCCGTAAACAATGGCTCATACCCCCGTAAGCAATGGCTCATACCTACGTAAGCAAGCAAAATATGCGATGAATCATACTCCAGTAAGGACCATGGATACTCAGTTTGCGTGAATTAGCTGCGATGACACTATCCCTGTTATTGTTGCCGGTCACATCATTGTGGATGTGGCGGCACCGGAAAGGGAGTGGTTTACGCGTTCCGTGTTGCAGACATATCGCTTGCGATGCCACACCGATCCGGCCCAAGCGACCACTCAGTGGCATACGTGCATCGATTTGACATTATCAAAGAATGTGATTGCAGTGCGAGAAAAATAATGACCACCGATCCAGACATTAAATGGGTGTGCGTAGCTTTCGTTACGATGACCACACACCAAGACAGTAAATGAGTTCGTACTGTTGTTTAAAGGTATTTGTCCCCTTCGTGTCGTCTGCTAAACAGCTTCGCTGGTCAACCACCTTCACAGAGTGGAATGGCTCATGACTTTTTAATACGCATTGTAAATTTTCAGTTAGGTTAAGAGTTCGTATTGTACTGAGCTTGCTTCACTTATATATACGGTACCACTTAGCTAGCGCCATAACCACACAATTACTCAGGCTTGTGTTTGCAAACCTGTTTACTTGAGCCCTCAGCCTGTGCTGACTAATCGAGCAAATCATTAAGGAGCGCACTGCTGTTGGCTCATATAATAAGCTTCCGCAGGAGCAAGTATCTCATCCAGAAAAAAACAGATAAATAAACGGGTTCAGAGGATAGATAAAGATGCATAATTTCTTTATATAGAATAGAATCTAGAGATATGTGATAGAAGGCGCGCACCTTTAAACAGCGGGCCTCTTTTATTGCACAAAACAGAGATTTTAATCTTTAAGGAAAGTGTTCTGCCGCACCCACATCTATAGTGATTACGCCTGAGCTGTAGTCCTCAACAAAAAAATTCTTAGTTCGTTTCACTACTTATGCCTCATCCGCTGCATAATTAGGCGTTCGCTCTGAAAAGCGCATTTAGGCATACCGTCACCCCTATGTCAATATCTCCTTAAGTCTGTTATCAAGTTTTTCGCTCAAATTTTGCGCGAAACCTTGACCGAGTACCGAACATTGTGATGTAGTTCCCATTTCCGTGAATCTCCGTAATTTGAATCTCGTGCATCTGACATCGCTTCGTTCCCATGATGGCCAACAATAAGGACAATTGTCACACATCGAAGTATATTGTCAGTTTAACGTTTCAGGAGTCTTGCCCGTGTAAAGTCATACGCAAAAATGGCTATACCGAGCCATTTAAGAGAAACAAATGAGGTACGAAAGGCAAGGAGGTTAACCGGAAGATAGATATGCAGTTTGCTACCCTGTACTGGGGAAGGGGTAAGGGGAGATAGAAAGATAAAGAACAATGCACACACACAGAAAGAGAGGGAGCTTAAAGAAAAATGCAAAACAAACAAACAAAAACACACACATGAAGGAACTCAGGAGTGGCACAGTCGATTCATTTAAAAGAAATAAACTTCACAGTATATACATAGCGTCAAAACGTCATTTTAATGCACACATATACATCAAAGAGTTTTGAGCTTTCACGTGTTAAATGCCTGATATTATGAGACACGCTGTAGTGGGAGGGTGTCATTCATCTCTTTTATAGCGTGGAGTTCGTTCACGTGTGCCTAATGTTAGGTGCGAATATAGGTGCCCATGTTAAGTACACATGTTAGGTGTCCTTCCCTCCTCTTAGCGGGAAAATGGTCGCAGAATGCAGAGAAATGCCTTCGGTCGCCTATAATTAATTTATCGGACAGAATAGATTATTGTTTTTCTTTCGCGCAAGGTGAACTGAACACACTCTGAAACGAGAAAAGAGTAGGCACGAAAGGCAGGAAAGTAAAAAAGAACAATGGTGTAGGACTATCAACTTGAGTTTTCTTTTTCTTTACAAACGCTGCAGTGACTAGAGAAAGGGACAGAGAGAGGTAATAATGGAAACGCAGGAAGGTTAACAGGAAGAGGAACATACGGTTTCCTGTCTTGTATTGTTGGAAGGGCAAGAGGACACAGAAAGAACAAATGGAAAGCGGCTGACATAAGTTCCTAATATCATCATCATCATCATCATCAGTCTGGTTACGCCCACTGCAGGGGAAAGGCCTCTCCCATACTTCTTCAACTACCCCGGTCATTTACTAATTGTGTCCATGTTGTCCCTGCAAACTTCTTAATCTCATCCGCCCACCTAACTTTCTGCCGTCCCCTGCTACACTTCCCTACCTTTGGAATCCAATCCATAACCCTTAATGACCATCGGTTATCTTCCCTCCTCATTACACTTCCTAATATAACCAATGGAAAAAGCAGAGGAAACGAACGTAGTACAAACTATTGTTTTCTCTTCTTTGTAGGAAGAAGAAAACAATAGTGAGAGAAAAATCACCTTTGAGAAGCGCTGCCAGGCATCCCTGAATCGTTGGGAAGCAAACAGATTTCCCACTCTGAACTCGGGCAACAAAGTTATGTAAGGAAGCTGCGCAAACAGGGAGAACTGGTGCCACATGTTAGATAAAAAAAACGGGCAATGTGGTTATGACAGGCACCTTTTCTTGGCATGTCAACGAGTTTGCCTAAAGCAAAATTGTTAGGTGAGCCAAGGGCCTCGACATTTTTTTTTTTTCAGCAACATTCACCAGAAGCTAGCCAACAGTGAAGCCCTAAGCATTCCACGGGGCTACTGCTTGATGGTTTTACATGTTTAGTGAGGGCACCTATAATAGAAAAGGAAAGGAATGATATTTTACCTTGCATCAAAATTTAAACCATAGAAACTCGATGGATTTTAACGGCGGTGACACCGCAAGCTTTTGAGATAATTCATCTCGAGATAACTGTCAACGTTAATGCGATTAGCATTGAAGCATTGCAGTGACACACCGTGTTGTAAAAGGCACCCTTCCTTACATTCTGCATGGTCACTTTGATGTTTCAATCGCTCTCGCGTAATGTAGCGGCATACCGCATTACTGAACAGACAAGAAAGGCCCCTTTATTATCCATCTGTTGTGGTAATTCTTAGATTTCCGTTGCTGTGGCAGAATGCGGCGTGCACTACCTCTTGGATCCACCCACTGTGCTATGACACTACTTCCCACGGCCGACCAAGACTTGGCGGGCGCCTTGGTTGCTTTATTAAGTGGCCCGATAGAAGCCCCACATCCTACTTACGCGAAACCCGTGTGAAGTCGCGAAGAAACACCTTGCCATCAAAAAAGCTGTAAGAGGGAGCAAGAGCATCGGTCAGGAATTACCAGTAGGCGATGACGTCAGAGTCATGAGACGATTTCGGCCTGTTGACGCACACGATGGTCGCACTGGAGATTAACCGGTTCGTCGGCGCATTCCTTAGCCGATCTCGCCGCATACCCGCCGTTGCACACGTCGTGTTGTCGGTGCTCGCGCCATCGTAGGCGAGATTTAGGTTTGTGTGATGCGCGATGCGTTAGCTCAACAGCACATGTTAGTCTTATACCGCTGATTAGTGCGCAAATTATCACGATTGCGTAATAACATGAAGGCGCCGCAGCAGTCCGGACTGCTCTCTACAATCGCAACTCTTTCTTCTCCTTTATACGTAACGACGGCAACCAATTCGTGCATTGTTTAATCACGTCTAATGCTGAGGACAACCAATTAGGCATGTTTGTTGCTATAATTGAGATCAGCTGCCTGCTCTGACATTGATAGAACTAGAGAGACGGCACCGCTGGCTGTGAAAAGCGATTTTATTTCCATCTAGCCCATAGATGACGAGACGGAACTACTGTTCGTAATGCTTCCGCCACAAGGAGTGCTCTAATAGCGTCATTCTTCCCTGTATCAGTAATGTGAATGTACTCTCCAGCATGGTACACGCCGTTACGACTTGCTAAACGTTGATCTCTCGGAAGGGCCATCCGCGGTTTCATGGAGAGGTGGTGCATGAGCAGAGGGCCGAACGCATCACGTATCACGGTAACGCATCGCGCATCCCGAAACAACTGAGATTATCTAATAATAAATGTGCAGTAGGCTTTACGAAGTGCTGTGCTTAGCGCCAGTTGTATATTGTGCGGCTAAGTGAGTGCAAAGAGTCGGAACGGAAAGCTCGGAGAATGTCCTGAATCGGCTCGGCGCACTTTAGTTAAAACCTCTCTCGCAGCTAAGGCGCTCAAGTCAAGCGCTCCTTTATTCAGAACAAGCCCACGTGCGGGTGAGACCATTTTACAAGCTAGTGTGGCCGTGGTTCAACAGTTCGTTCGCACCCAACTACTTGTCGCGCTTTCTGAGCAAATAGAGGCGTGCGCCCAGCGTACACCTTAAACTGAATGTTTTCGTCGAGGAAAAGAAGGGGACGTTTCGCGGGTGATTCGTGCGTCGGGCTCGCCGGTTTATACGCATCCCCGCTTTATACGGTTTATGTATACGCATTCACGGCCACATGCAGCGGGACCGAGAGCCCCACTGCATCCTACAGGAGAGGAAGCTCCTCGACGCGCTAGTAGGGCAAGCGTGACACTGCGAATCGGCCTAATTAGGGTTTAACTCAGACCCAAACATTGCGTAAAGTAGGAATCTTAGTCAAGTGTTCATGTTTTTACCTTTCTTTTCCCCGCTGTATTTAGTTGCCCAAAGTTTCTTGGTATACAACAAGAAATATTTTGTTTGTGTATTGCTTGATAGTTGGAAAGCACTTGCATGACCGAGCAAAGAGAAAATGCAGGTGAGCAGAATCACACACTGAGGCCTCGAAAATGCAGTTTTCGAGTTCCAGCTATGTACGCGCGTACATGGAGGGTGTTTGTTCTGAATATATAGCCTAAGCGCTTTCTCGCGTTAATACTGAGTCTAATAGAACGCGCACTTCGGAACCCGAGGCCTTTGAACTTCAAGCCAATCTTGTCTATAGAAGCGAATTGCCCATCTTGGTGTAAACCTTGAGCTATAGGATTGTACACAGCGTAAATGCAGAGAACAAGCTTTATAAAAAAAATATTGCTCAGACCCTACGCGCTGTGGGAATCGATGTGAATGAATCATTTTGCTGGTACCGGGCTACCATGCGTTGCTTGCGGTATCGCAATGCGATATCAGGAGAACCAACGGGCTTGCGTAAATTGAGTAGTTGCACGTGCGTAGGTAGCGTGCGTGTTTGTGTCGACGACGGCATGACCACGACCTCGTTTCAGATAATCGCATGGCAGCAACGGCCCGATTTCTACGGGGGCCGTCCGACGGGAGCTTACGTCTCGGCGAACGTTGCACACAACATAGGTATTGGACGAACGCCAGCGTGATAAATACGGATTGTGGCGTCATCGGCCACGACGTGTCAGGCAAGTCGTGCGCAAATGTGGCTGTGTGACGCGGTGTAAGTTGACGCGGGCAATGGGCATTTGTATTCCGGCGAAGAGAGATGTTAAAGAAACATGATTAACTTGGGTGATCGTGAAGTCCGTACAACGTCGGACAGTTATTACGCTGCGTAAGCTGCTACGACGAGAGAGAGAAAGATAGCAAAGAGAGGAAAGACAGGGAGGTCACCCAGACGCGCGTCCGGTTTGCAACCCTACACTGGCGAAAGGAAAAAAGGGGGAACAGAAAAAGGAAAGCGGGATAGAGGGAACGCTGTGTGCGCACGCAGCAAAGCGCCTTGAAATCAGTCAGGTCAAAGCAAGTGCTCCACCGATACGTTAGGCTGCCGTCGTTCTGCTGTATGGAGTTAATCTTGGTGTTTCCCCACAGCTGGTGATGCACATTGAAGTCACCAGTGAAGAGGAAGGAGCCGGTGGGCGTCAGCAGTACGTTGCAGTACGAGGAAAGTACTGGGAATAGTGCGGCATCCCTCCTTTTCTATAGAAATAAAAGTTCATTCATTCATGCATTCAAGTGCGACATCCCAGAGACAGCGCAGTCTCACACACCGCCTGAAAGCGCGAGCTGTCACAAGGATAGACGACGAGAAAGTTGCACGAGGCGCACGCTCTGTTTCAAAGAACCGGCGGGCTTTGGAACGCGAGAAGTATGCATGCCGAATCTGAGTGGAGAGAGAGAGAAAAAAGGATGCATAGCAAGCCAGAGAGGTTAACCAGAGGTAGTTCGGATTGACTACCCTGCACGGGGGGAAGGGTTAAGGGGGATTAAAAGAGAAAGTGAGTGGAAGGCGGAGACAGAAAGAAATAGAGACGAACAGGAACAAAACTGAGTGGCAATTTAGGACATGCTAGTATACTCGAGAAAAGTTTAGTCTTCTGCGGTAACACTACCTAAAGAGGGATAACGCTTTGAGAGAGAGAAAGATAAACTTATTTACAAGGCAGGGAGGTCAGCCTGAGCTTGCTCTGGCCTATTACTCTACATATTTTTTTATTTCTGTATGATGTACTGTGTAACTGTGAACATTGTAATAAAGACAAAAAAGGAACTCATCGGGGCCTAATGGCTATGGTGCTCGGCTACTCTGCTCGACCGCAGAGGTTCGATTCCACTATCTGTCACAGATTATTGTCTTTTTATTAAGGCGAGACAGCAACCTACCTATATTGCACCCAAATGGTGCAATTCCGTAAGATCACCCCTGAAAATCGGTATGTCACTTCGACTAAACCGTCTCTTCTATGGGTGTAAGGGGATGAGTTCTAGACAGAGTAATCGCCCCTAAGGATGCAATTTTTCTGAGAATGTACCAACCTACCTAATTCCTACCCCAAAGTGTCAAAAATGAGGCAAAGAATCCTTCGCAATAAAATTTCTTTGGGGGGATAATCATCGAAGATTTATTCTACGAACACGAGCAAACCAACTGAAACATTGGGAATAAGAATCATATGATAGTGTTAAGAAAAACAAAATTTTATTTACCTAGATACAATAATGAGTATGAGCAATCAAAACGAAGAGGCTTTGCTGCATGAAAGTTGTCATTTAACCACAACGAGGTTCCCTTTCGAGATCTTGTCCATATGTGTATGAAATTTAGTTGACTTCGTTATAAACCTATTGAACAGATAAGATTTTTCAAGGGGTGTACGGTAGCGCGATTAAAAGACGGGACAAAAGAAGACACACACGGACACACACAGCGCTGTTTGTGTCCCTGTGTGTCTTCTTTTGTCCCGTCTTTTATTCGCGCTATAGCCGTACGCCCCTTGAAGATGCATTACCAACAAGCCCACATTGCAACCCTCGTGAACAAGAGCTTGTATAAAACGAACATTTCTTACAGTATGCGTACATTTCCTACTATCGGCTTCTAATTTCCTACTGTATGCTATAATCAGTTTCGCTTAATTCGCTACCCGAACTTTTGCTAGGGTCAGAGATCATGACGGTAGCAAGCAAGTGATAAGCGCTTACACACATAATCAATGCTTACAGCAAGTCCATTGAAGTTCCTGTTACTTGAATATCCCAACTGTTGGTGTGGTCAGTAGCGGTTCGGGTAGTAGCGAGAAGGCCCTAAAAGGCTAACGCAATGTGAGTGAAGACGGCATCCTCGCGGCCTGAATCCACTTCCAGAGGAACAACGCTGGTCCAAACTACATTTTGTACCTCGTCACCTCGCTGTGACTAGGGAGCCCAAATTGGTTGTTCGTTAAGCACATAAGTACAAAACATACATATTACCATTATCTGAATAAAATATGGCGCCAGAGGGCAATGAATGAGACCTGAGGCAGATGTTCACCCAAGAGAAGTGAAACGAAACGCGCTTCAAGAGTTAGGCCGTCTGTAAAGCCATCAACTTTCAGCGAGCAACTTTCTCACTAAAATGTTTCACTAAACCACTCTACCAGTAAAGAGAAGACCTTACCGGTTCCCCTAAACTGACAGATCACTTCAGCCGTGAACGTTGAAACATTGTAAATGTAAAAGAAAATATAAACATTTACAGAAGATCTCTTATATCTACAAAATACTGACCATTCTTCAGTGACGCTCAGCTGTCTCGGGGAAAACTTACGGCACCTACAAATGCGATTCCGAAGTCTTAGCTCTGAAACGCATCAAGGAAATACCTAAAAAAATGCTTCCTTTAGCCGTTTCTCCAGATACTAGCGGTCTGGTTATAGGATCTAAATACGCGCACTCACCGAGGAGACAAGCACCGATACTCAGACTCGCATGAATGAACGCATTATAATTCTCGCTGTGCACAACTGGTGGACAAATTATCATATTTGCCTTCCTGTGACGCCTACAATACAATATAACAATATTGGCTTCGTGGTATAAGGCACAAAAATAATTCTAACAGCGCTGAGTTTAATTTATATTATTTGAGCAAATATTCCAGACGAGCAATTTCATATTGCTTTTCATCGCAGCCTTAGAACATTGCTTTATTCTTCCAGGTAGCCGAAAAAATCTGGACTACCCCACTACAGCGTGCCCCATAATCATATCGTCGTTTTCACTGCGGCCATGAAGAATCAATTGGCCATATTTTGTGCGCCTGCCCGCAGCACAGTACACAGAGGGCATGCCTTAGCCACGAACTTGACCAACTGGACGACCAACCGCTATCCGAAAAAATAATTCTAATACATCGAAAGGACCTACCTTCACAGAAGAAGGCCGTGCAAGTGCTTTTGCGCTTCTTGCGATCTACCGGCCTGTGTGAACGACTTTAACTGGAACGCCTTTTGTGTGTGTGTCTCCATGTGTGCCCGTTCCTCTTTTTTTTATTTTATTTTTTTCTTATTTTTTTTTCGTTTTTCTCTCTGTCATCTTTCTAACCCCTATCCCCCATCCCCAGTGTATGGTAGCAAACCGGAGACTCATATCTGGTTAACCTCCCTCTTTCCTTTTTATTCTCTCTCTCTCTCTCTCTCTCGCACCTAAAACCCCAAAGTTTATTATTTGTTTTATCGCATCATGTAAGGCGCAACGGAGGCGCTACCTACTCCTTTAAATTCTGGATGGCTTAAACAGGGTTCCCAGCCGTATCTTCTCGCAGACATAACAACTAATTCTCCCACTACAATTATTCATTTCCTCGCCATCTTGCACGATGGCGTGTGTTAATCAGTTTCTCAAAATTCTCACCGCATTCTTTGCGGGGTAAAGTGCTCGTCGTTCCAAGTCAAACATACCATCACTCTTCCTTAGTGTTTGATATTACTGGAGAGAGAGAAAGAGAGAGAAGCCTTAATAATATCTTGGATATGTTGGCCTGGTTGATCGTCTGGCATGATATTCCCTGTGCTGGGTGATGATTGTGATATACAAATTGATAAACACTTAAACAGCCTGTACACACACACACGCACACGCACACACACACACACGCACGCACGCACACACACACACACGCACACACGCACACATGCACACACGCACACACGCACTATATAGTGATAGTTACACAGTTTCGTTAAGGCTTGTGACCCGCAAGAACATCAGAATCGCTTCCGTGGTGAGTAACCCACAGGTGGTGCTTTGACATGGAGCGAGAATGTGCCGTAGTTCCAAGCTCGAGTCCCATTACAGGTGTAGTGCCACCTTCAAAGGCTGTTGCCAGGAAATTACAAAGATACCAAGATTCTCACTGTGCCGTGAGAATTTGAACTCACGACCAACAGGCTGATCGTCCAGGATCCTACTTGTCAGCTCATTTGTCCTTCCTACAGCAGTGGAGGACATTGGTCTTGGAGATCGTGACCATGCCAACAGTTGCCGTGATTGGCTGACGTGGGCTCAACATTTGCGCACTGGATGGGTCTGGCGCCTGCACTTTTTTCATGCTCTAGCTAGTCGTTTGCCAACAGCATAGAAATCGACTGACCTTCAATGTGCATGGAACTATTGTAACCGTGTTTCCCTGCTTTGTAGCAGATGACGTGATAAATTCCTGCGGTATCAAATTTCTCGTTTGACGTATGGGTGTAGTTTAATGTAACCGATTCCTTTTTAAGACACAATGTTGCAAAATGTTCACTCATGTCCAGCGAACACGCGGCGTTTAGCGTTTCGATACCGGCATGGGTCAGACCACAAACCTACGACTCCCTACCAACAGGCTCTAGCGACAAATGTTTGAATAGCGTTGGTTGACGCATAATTGTTTTATATATGGAAATGTTGTAGGTTAGAAGATGCCAACTCCGTATGAAATAATTCATAATGCTTCGTGTCATCATGGCTACTTTCTGTATTATGTTGGATATATGACGTAATAGTTCCTCGGAAACCAGCAAGGTGGAGAGAAGTAATGAAGGGAAAATCAGACATCCACCCGTTCGTAGCAAATGCTACAAAGGAAACCTATACGGGTTCCTCGAAAAAAAAAGCCTCGCAGCTGAAGAAGAAATCGTCCTGGTCCGGGACTCAAACCCGGATCGACTTCGCCCTGCCATCTGCTAGCCGCCTGCTTAGCTCAGATGATAGAGCGGCTGCTCCAGAAAGGCGGTTGTCCCGGACCATATCAGAAGCGTACAAAATGTGCATATTTGGAGACACAAAAAGAAAAGATTTTCATTCGATCGGAAATGACCGCAAAGGCCCTTTGTATTTTTCACCACCAGCGATCGTAAACTAATGCAGCGTAGCTTCGGCGAATACGCTCAATTTTGCCGTCTGCTGTCCTCATGCGGGCTTTGATACACGGAACATTTATGCGCTATTGAGAATGGCAAATCTGAGGTTAAGTTTGGACCTTCGTGCCTGAATTCGTTCAAAGAAAGTTGAAGAATTACGCTTCTATTATTGCAGTAGCTATTGGAGCGGTTACGTCAGTACGACGCGGTTTGGCTCGTCTTTCTCAATACAGGACAATTAAAATTTATATCCCGCAATTTCTCAATACTAAAGCCCGTGAGACGAAGACTAAGCATTACTTAGGGCTAAGTTCAATTTAGGCACATCACACACGACTCCGTGTTCGCACCCTTTAGCGACAAAATTTTCAACGGCATTGTTTGACACATACTATAAATATTACAGATCCAGGTGCTTTGAGTTAAAAGATATGAACTGGGCTTGATATACTCTGCCATTGTAGGGGAAATTCAAGCTATTTTTATTATTTCACTGAATATTAATGCAGAAATCCATGAATACTTAGGGCAAATCACGTGGTTCTGCGAGATTTAGGTTTATGAGTGCACTTATAGTTTCGGCTCCGTTGGAAACTGCATATCTGTCCACCGCTGTTTGACGCAGTGTTGGTATCGTCTTATGTTGAAATGGACTTTTCCTAAACACCTTTGTATATCTTATCGTCCAGCTGGAATTTAGCCTTCATTGTGTTTGAGTGTTCGTATCGTCTTTTGTTGAAATAAACTTTGCCTGAACACGTTGCAGTCATAACGCCACTTGTATAAACGGTTTCGCTCGCGCGATCACAGCAGCGCGGATGCGGCCCCAGTAAAGTTCCGGTCACGGGCCTTATCAGTTTACTGCGCCTGAAAACAAGCGCATTTTTAGGTTGTTTCACTGTGCGCAAAGTCTACCTCTAAGTTTTCATATAAAGGACGTACACATTACGCCTCGAGACTAATACATAAAATTTTTCGTATAAGTTACGTCGGCCTTTTTATAAAACGGCACAAACGTGTATTTGCTTAATTTTTGTGAGGTAGAGCTCTCTCCAAAGAGGCGTTCGAGCTGTAAAAGCTCCCGTCTTCAAATACGTCAAATTGGTGAAATCTGTTTTCTCGGCAACCACTGCAGCGACAGTATACCGATGGTCGTCTCATCCAAAAAACTCGACATCGGTGCACTTGTTTTCATGCTTGCACTGCATGATTTAGCACTAGTGTAATCGCTTAAATGTTTTATGTTTATGTAACCCAAGAGAGTGCAGGTGGTTCAGGGGCTTTATTAAGCTATTGGCGTTAATGGATAAGTGCGGATGCGAAGCAACACCTGAATATGCATACTATACATTCAAATTTTTTTTGCCGCCATATTTAAACAAAAGTACAAACTATTTTATAGACAGCAGATAAGCGCGGTTAAACGAAGTTTACCGAGCGATAGCGCGGTTTTGCTTGCTTTGGCTTTCCTCGCGTGCGAAAGGTTAGAGAGCCTCCAGACACACGGAGAGGGTTTGGCTGCAAGAACGACTAAGCCAGCTAGCTGAACGCACCGCTAGCACTCCATTCATTCAGCTGAGCGGTGGAGAAAGTTTGGCGTTTTTGCTGGCCTGGCATGCTGGCACGAACGCTGTGTGCCCGCGGGCGTACTTGAAGCACACTGCAGGATTCCAGCACGTGCTGCCGCATGAATGCGCTGCTATTATCGGAACGGAAAGCAAAGGCCAAGCCATAGCGTTACCTGAAATTTCACTGTTCGCTACCCACTAACGTTACCGACCGCGCGGGCTTCATCTCGTGCACCCCTGGTCTCGCCAACGTTGTGATAATATCTATATAGGTTGGCTATGTAGGTGGGGCGGGGGGACACCAATAAGTTTGCAAAACAGTATTTGCCTCGCGTGCCCAAATGTCGCAATCGCGCATGGTTGAACACTATCCAAATTGTTTGAGCGCAACGCTTAACCCTGCCGTAAAATTCAATGATTTTCCCTTTGAGCTAAATCGGCAATATTTTTGTTTCTTATTGAAAGCTCCGCTTTTTCGCTAACATTACTGAAAATGTAAAAAAAAAACTACCCAGTTTTCAGCTCGGTCACTGCGTAATAAATAGTGATATTATATATATGTACACTTCATATAAAGCACATCTGAAGCAGACAAAATTTATATATTACACACAGCCGTTGAGTGTAGCACCACTTTGTGAGCAAAACTACTTTAAGGCCACTGAAACGATGCAAAGAATTTTGTATGTGCCAGGTACTAATATTTTTGATACATCAGTGTACACATCACTCCAAGTTCAAATGGTACCAGGAAGCTTTAAGTTCTCGATAACATGAGAGGACATAAGACGCTACTCGCAGTCGAGCAAGTTTTCAGCGGTAGACCTCTGCTGAAACGGCCGCTCTCTAGCGGGTAGAATTATTGTGCGTACTTATTATGCACTTCTTCCTCATCTGTATAATTATCATCCTCATACGTGTCATAGTTTTTCATCGCGCCTGTGGGCCCAATGTCAGTGTGTACTTTGCCTGGGGCGCTTCGCAGTCTCTCCGGTTTAATAAAAATTCGTCCACGGGCGTTTTATCACAAGACGTATGTACATATGAACGACGAGAGGAAGGGAAACCAAAGGGCGCGTTTTTTATTAGATGATCAGAAGCCAATAAACAATGAGACGAGGAAAGCATGGGGGGGAAATTATTTCGCAAGTAGTTTCCCACAGGACCCACCGACAAGGATAGAAAAAGACAACGACGGACGCTGGACTAGCAATTTGATGTTTGTTGTTCGTTTTCCCCCACTTTTTATAGCGCAAAACAGCTAACACTTCATCTTGTTTTGTCTGTGTCACACCGATTAAACGATAGATCATTTTTGTGCCACGCTCTGTTTGTCCTTTGCAAAGCATAAATTGCGTGGCCATAAAGTTGAAACCTTTGCAGTGATGAAACAAACGTTCCAAGATAGTGCACGTTGCACACGTTGGAAGTAAGCTAAATTGAATGCATCACGTTTGGTTGTAAAGCATTTATTCGAGCGCTTTACAAAGCTTCGCTTCACACTGACAACCGACATGTGCGAATGGACGTGCAAATTCTCTAGTATTATAGTCAGTTATTCATACCCTCGTTGTCGTTGTTTGGTGTTCTCATTCATTCCTTTGTTTTTTGCTGCATAAGAGAAGTGGGGTAGGCAAGAAATGTTTGCCTGAATTGATCCTCAGCAACACATGCGTAACAAGAGAGCCGTTGTCTTGTTTGCTGCTGTTGCTGCTGGCATTGTCGTTGCTTTATCTCTCGTTCTCTTTGTTGTTATTGAATTTAATAATTGTTCTTGAGGTCGTCTTCGTTACTTTGTGGATGATACAAAAGAACGAGTGCATCATCTAAAACCAATAAAGGAAATTATATCATTTACAAAAAATCAAGTTATGACATTTCGAACAGACAGACAGACAGACAAGAAACTTTAATTGGTCCTAAGGGACTACGTTGTCGTAGTCGCGGGCCGCACCCGCGCCGGGGGCGGAAGACCGTGATCTTCAGCCCTGGCGCAGGCCCTTTGGACAGCCCGAAGTTGGACTTGAAGGTTGTCGCTCTTGACGGCTTCATCCCAATCTTCTTGCCTGTTGAAAGGCGAGTGGCGCAACACAGAACAGTCCCACAGCATGTGGTTCAAAGTGGATCGTGCCTCGCCGCAGTCTGGGCAGCGGGGATCCACACCCGGAGTGTAGTGGCTCAGCCTTGAGCGAGACGGAAAGGAGCCCGTCTGCAGCATTCTCAGCACCGAGGCCTGGGGTCTGCCTAGCTTCGGGTGAGGAGCCGGAAACTGCCTGCGTCCCAGCTGGTAGTGCAGTTATCTCGTGGAAAGTTAACAGCGGGTCCGTGGTTCGGTCGATCCCCTGCGAAGCCGGGCCCCTCGGACCGGCGCGGTTGATGAGACCTCGCGCCTGGTCGTGGGCCAGCTCATTCGGGTTGATGGAGCCGGGGGAGACGTTCCGGCCCATGTGAGCCGGGAACCAAGTGATGACATGACGGGCCGTGCCTGTCTTGCGGGTCCTCAGCACTGCCGCAGACTCGGCCGAGACAGAGCCGGCGAGAAAGGCCATCGCCGCCGACCTGGAGTCCGTGAAGATATGCGTGCGCCCGGGTTCGCACAGAGCCAGCGCCACTGCGACTTGCTCTGCGACGGACGCCGTCGAGCGTTGTATAGACGCCGCATTCAGGATCTTGCCCTGGGGGTCAACCACCGTGGCCACGTACGAGTTTGATCCGGCATACCGCGCCGCGTCGACAAAGGACGCGAGCTCTGGGGTTTGCAGGGCAGTCTTGATGAGTGCTCGGGCTCTGGCTGTGCGCCGGGCCTCGTTGTGTTGTGGATGGACATTCCTCGGGAAGGGGGAGACTCGAAAGGTTTCCCTTTCACTCTGGCAAAGCGGGACGGCGAACGACTCCTCGGCCATGGCTGCCAGACCCGCCATCTCGAGTATTCGGCGGCCGGCCTTGGTGGTAGAGAGGCGAACGATCTGTGCCGTTTTCTGCGCTTCGACGACTTCGCTCAGGGTGTTGTGGACCCCGAGTTGCATCAACTTCTCCGTGCTGGTCGCCATGGGGATGCCGAGGACTCGTTTAATGCTCTTCCTCATGAGTGCGTCGATCTTGTTCTCCTCCGACCGCGACCAGCTTAGCGCAGAAGCCACGTAGTTGATATGGCTCATGAGGAAGGCGTGGTAGATCCTTAGGAGGTTGGCTTCGCTGATGCCCCCCTTCCTGCTCGTCACTCGCGAAACGAGTCTGAGCATGTTCTCCGTCTTCGCGCTCAGGCGCGCGATCGTTTGCGCGTTGCTGCCCTTTGCATTGAGGACCAGTCCCAGCACCCTGAGAGAATCCACCCTCTGGATGCGCTGACCCGTCTTCGTTCTGAGTTCGATCGGTACTTGGTCCAGCGTCGTGTCGAACTTACGGCCTTTTCTGTCGGGCCGATACAGCAAGAGTTCCGACTTGGTCGGCGAGAGGACCAGTCCCGTGCCCTCGAGGAATTCTTCCGTGACGTGCAAGGCCTCTTGCAGTGCCCGCTCCACCGCTGCGTCCGACCCACCGCCGCACCAGACGGTGATGTCGTCCGCGTAGAGAGCGTGATTGAGATTGGCGGCCCCGATTCGGTCGAGTCGGACTGATAGGTCTCTCATGGCGATGTTGAAGAGCAGTGGAGATAACACCGCACCCTGCGGCGTGCCGCAGGCTCCCAGCGCGTATCCGTCCGACTTGATCTGGCCCAGCTTGATCGTGGCCTTGCGATCTCTTAGGAAAGAGCTCACGTACGCGTGAAAGCGTTCGCCAAGGTTCAGGCTCGTCACAGAGTCAAGGAGGTGCTTGTGTTTGACCGTGTCGAAGGCCTTGGCGATGTCCAGCGCCAAGATGCCTCGGACATCTCTCGTGACCACGTCGACTATCTGCCTCTTGATCAGCAGCATGACCTCTTGAGTGGACAGCGAGGGTCTGAAGCCGACCATATTCGGCGGGAGGAGGTGTCGTTCCTCGACATGTCTCGATATTATGTTGTGGATGACATGCTCCGCCACCTTGCCCACGCAAGACGTGAGCGAAATGGGTCGCAGACTGTCTATGGCTGGTGTCTTGCCCGGCTTCGGAATTAGGATCACCGTGGCTTCCTTCCAGGCATCCGGTACGATGCCAGCCTCCCAGACATCGTTGATTTCTTTAGTGAGCAGTTCGATCGAGCCGTCGTCCAGATTTCGAAGGAGTCTGTTCGAGATTCCATCCGGCCCGGGCGCCGATCTTCCGTTGAGGCCTTGAAGGGCCGCTCTGACCTCCGAGACGGAGAAGGGGGAGTCGAGCTCCTCGTCCACCTTGCCGCCATAGGCCGGGTAATCTTCTGGTCCGGACTGTCCGATGGGGAGGTAGCGACGTGCGACTTCGTCCATCACTTCGTTCTTAGATGCGCCTTCGCTATTCAGCTTGTGGACCAGCCTATCGATGGCGAGAGTGTGGTTTCTCTTGGACTGCGTGTCGTCCAATAACTGCTTGAGGAGGTTCCACTTGCCTCCCGCACGCATCTGGCCGTCGACCGACGCGCAAACTTCGTTCCACTGCTGCTGGCCGAGCTCTTTGCAGTGCGATTCGATATCGCGGTTGAGGGCCGCGATCCTCCTCCGAAGGTTGCGATTCAGCTTCTGCGTCTTCCATCTAGCCGTGAGGGAATTTTCGGCTTCGAGCAGGTGCGCCAATCGAGCGTCCATGCGGTCGACCTTGAGGTCCGTTTCAACGGTCCTGGTGACCGCAGCTACGTCCTTCTTGAGCTGTGCCACGAGGTCCGCAAACGACTCGTATTTCTCGTGGTCGTCCTTCCTTCTCTTTCGGAAGGCGTCCCAGTCGACTATTTCGAAAGCCCTCTGCGGGGCCGCGCTGACCGGTAGGGAGATTTCCACGATGTAGTGGTCACTGCCCAGGTTCTCTTGTAAGTTGTGCCACTCCGCTCCCGGCGCGTTCTTGACGAAGGCCAGGTCAGGGGTGGTGTCTCTCGAGACAGAGTTTCCCATGCGCGTGGGGTAATGGGGGTCGGTTATCAGTTCCAGGGAGCTGTCAGTCGCTGCCTGCAGGAGTCTGCAGCCTTTGGGAATGCTTCTCACATAGCCCCAGGCTTCGTGCGGCGCGTTGAAATCTCCAGCCATAACAAGCGGCGTCTCCCTCGCCTTGGACGATGCCTTGGTTGTTAGGCTGTAGAAGGTCTGCCGGTTGTCCCTAGGAGAGCAGTACACATTGGTAACGTAGACGCTGTTCTTCAGCCAACTGTTGGGTATGATCTCGACAAGCAACGCTTCCAGTTTGGTGTTGCCAAGACGGAGATCGTGCTCCTGGAAGGCGCACTTCTTTGCAATAAGTATAGCGATGCCGAGCCCGTTCTCCGCTAACGAGGAGACAGCTCGGTATCCCTGGAGGGAAAGTTTCCATTCCTGTTTCCTGTAGCAAAATGACGTGGGGCCTCTCTTGCGGCTCCCAGGCCTTGATGAACTGCACCAGTTGAGGCCTGCGCCTCCGGAAGCTGGCGCAGTTCCACTGCCACACGATGAGCTTACTATCCGGTCTGGCCATGGTTGGGCATGTTGGACCGGAGGTGGGCTGGGGTGCCATCTTGCTCGTCAGCCCACGACTGCTGACTGTCCTGTAGCATTTCACTGGACACCGCCTCCGGCCTGGCGGCTTCGCCGTAGTGTAGGTCACATCGCTTGGCAAGCTCGTTCTCAAGCAGTTGCACTCTGAGTAGAAGGGTCTGGTTACTCTGTACCAGCTCGGCAAAGGATTTTTGCATGCGGTCCAAGGACCTCTGTATGGCAGCCTCCGCCGTGCTCACATCCTCAACCGTACCCTGGGAGGAGGTGGCTCTGCGCTTGACCGCCCTTGCTGTGGCCCCTTCTTCCGTAGACGTTTGTCTTGCCGCGGCCGCTTGGACGGCGCTGGCGTTTCGGAAGGCCTCAAAATCGGCCTTCATTCTCTCAATTTCCTCCTTGAGACTGGCGTTTTCGCTCATCAACTGCGCGATCCTGGGATCGTGCGCCCGCTCGCTCTCCTGTGCGGTGGCGTGTTGCGTCCGGCCCGTCTGATTTGTCCGTTTCACTTTGTCGGCCCAGGTGGGACCTCCTGCGATGCGCACCTTGGACTTGGAGCGGCCCCTAGATTGAGAGCGCCCTCGTTGCACGGAGCGCCCACGTGAGCGGGAGCGCGTTCTAGAGCGGGAAAGACTGCGCGAGCGGGAACGCCCCCTCGAAGAACTCCTCTTCCGTAGCGCTGACGTCAGTGCCTGGCTCACCTCACGTGCCGCGTTGGCGCCCTTCTTGGCGTCGCCAGTTTTCTTACGCCGGCGCCTTCGGCGTCTCTGCCTGACGACATACGGCGTTTGGAAGCGTTGCTCGCACTTACGATCAGCTGTTGGGTGAGGGCCTCCGCATATGCCGCATTTCGCCTCACACTGGTGGTCTTCAGTGGGGGACGCGGCTCCGCATCCCCTGCACTTCTTCACACTCGGGGTCGGACATACATCGGCCCTGTGGCCCAGTTCCCCCACAACCGTAGCACACATCAACTTGCCTTCTGTATAGTGAGCAGGGCAGCATGCCCGCTCCACACATGACAAAGTTCGGCACCCTCAGTCCGTCGAATAGGACGATAACCGTGGTGGTGGTCTTGATGCGACGCACCTCCAACGCGGTGGGGTTCCGCTGGTGTACGATCATTGCGCGGAGCTGAGCGTCGTTGAACTCGATGTCGACTCCCCTCACAACACCCTTGCATGTATTGTCCGAGGCGGCCATGTACGCGGCCACTTCAAAGACCCCTTCACGCAGGTGGATCTGTCGAACCATCGCGTAAGCACGCGCGTTCCTTTCTTCTGGTGTTGAGACGACGTAGATGTTTTGCACATTATTTGGGCAGACGATGTCTTCGCCAACCTCGTCGGGTGAAAGCGCCGCCGCCATAGCCAGCGCTTGTGCCACCCTAATAGTGCTGATCTTCTTCACGTCGAGGCCACCCCTTGGCCTAACGATGACTCGAATATGGTCCCGTGGCAGTCTCGGGAGCCTTGAGGCTGCGGCCAGCTTCTTCAGCGCGTTCCGCGGGGCTGCCGTGCGGCGGCCGCCCCTGCCGCCTCCCTGCTTTACCGGGCTCGGCGTCGACTTGGAAGTTTCTTGCCTAGCCTTCTTAGTCTTGCCCATTGCCGTGGTCCAGCCGGGGCACCTTGCTTCTTCGGGGGTGATTTCTACCCCCTCCACCATCTTGACTTCGGGCATGATGCCCCACCAGCCGGAGTTAGGCCAAGGCCTAGCCCGTACTCCTCACCAGCGTTAACCCGTTAGGGTTAGAACCGCCCGGCGTCGCGAAAAGTTCAAGGTCGTTTAAATGTTCGAGAAAAGCACCTACTGATATAAATCTGGTATCGGCTTGATCCCCGCCACAAACTGCGTCGAATGATGCACAATGTTCAAGCGTTTTCGCGGACTGTACCACCGAAAACATTTGAGGAAACGGGAGCCGATGTTTGCGCGTCCGCACTTCTCGGCGCCCCCTGGCGATCCTGACATTTCGAACGTCATTGCCTACTCCGCTACCTTATGTTTCTTCTTCGGACTCCTTTGATGAGCGAGAATCACTCGGACATTCGCTGGAGGAGTCCGAGGAAAACGCATAAGGCGTACAACCAAAAGAAAAAAAACATACCCTCTTACTTACCCACAACTCATTTGAAGTCGTCAGCTGGCACGAAATTCAGACCGAGGTATTCCTTCAACTTAACTTACAAAATGCTACGTTCCCTACTCGCTACAAGCCCGACTGCTAGTGGTGCGGCGGCATACCCACACTACAACGCAATGCACGGCATTGTGAATCGCACCCGCTTGATAAAACCCGCCACACAATGGAGCAACGAAAGGCACAGCTAACCAGCTGACCTGGCGGGACAACAGCCCTTCATAAAACAGGTCAAGCGGGCGGCCGTGACCAGCGGGGCGCTGAACTAAAGGGGCTCCGACGATTCCACGAAAATTCTTTTAAACAATAAAAGCTTTTCTCTCTCTCGGACTCCTCTTGCTGAGCACTTCGAACAGCCTGAAGCCACATGGACGCTATTTTCTTCGAATCGCAGTCACACCACCGCAGGCGTGCGACAGTAATGGACCCTCTCAAACATCCTTTTAAGAGGTGCCACGCTAATGTACCAATACGTTCCTCAAGATTGCCTAACATCGAGAGTGGCCGTTCTTGTACTGAATTCTCTTAATGTTTTCACTTTTATTACGGGGGCGTACGTATAACACATTTTTAGCTATTTCGTTTTACTACAGCTCATCACCTGACACATGCGTAAAAAATCAGAAGTCCTCGCCCAGCTCTGAAAGTATGAGTATTGAAAGCGGAGCGAAGTCGTGGCCTGCGGATACTTGGACGCCTTTCTGAAATGTATCGAAAACTGGCCACGCGAAGGACTCGGGCTAATTCAACCATAGATATAGCCCGAGGATGTCTTCTACCTCAAGGACCGACAACTCGAACTCTTGAGGAAGTCCAGTTTAAAGAAGTTGCTTCGCTTACGCCTTCTTCTGGGATTCCCACAAATCGAGAAAAATGAAGTTGTTTCCTACGGTATCGTGCACATTTTGTTTTCTCATTGTTTGTAGACCAATAATTCCTTTTTGTTTTTATTTATTTCATTTATTAGCCTGTAACCGACAGCATTGTTCCTTCTTTGCAGGAAGATGTCCAGTAGATGCGGAAATTGCATGCATATACTCTGAGAAATCAGTGTCGAAGTAGTGAAATGAAAAATATTCACCGAGTAACTGTTAATTAGGTACATATTTATTTTATGATGTAAATGTTGCAGTTGCGATATTTAAGAAAAGCACAGGTGAGAGAATGTTTGCTAAGCGGGAATTTTAAGAATTGCACCAATTTCTACATTGTAGTTCTATTGATTATATTTTACTTTGTGAAAGTTTCTTGTTCACTGACCTGTTCGGTTCAAAAGCATTCGGTTTATCCTTTGTACAATTTTAACACCACATATCTGTATGTCAGCGAATCTCTTACAGTGTAGTTTTTGTATCTATATTCACCTAGGTATTCTAATTATTGTATAGATTTAATGCACTCTCCACCCTTACACAATGCCTGTAGAGTCATGTAAGGTAGGTTTAAATAAATAAATAAGTACATACACAAATAAATAAATAAATAAATAAATAAATAAATAAGCAGCTCTATGTTGTACAGCGAAATACATGGACCTTCCTCTAAAGTGGTTCTCCTGCACTTCAGGATGATGTAAACTGGACCTTGAAGACCGATATGCTGAATGTGGCAGTAATATTTTGGTTGGTTGGTCGGTCGGGTCTTGTCTAGCCTGCTCTGGTCTGGCCTAGTCTGCTCTGAGTGGTTTGGTCAGTGTGGTTCGGCTTCGTTTAGTTTGGTTAAGATGTTTGCTACAGACGGCATTAGCCTCGCAGCCTGCATTGGCAACTGTTTAACCTGTGCTTGTCTTTCCACGTTCAGGAATCTGCTACCACATTTCAGTCAGTTCAGTGTCGTGCACCTATATGCGAGTAGTGAGTGAGGGACCTTCTCGTCTGCTATCTTCAGCCCTTCGGACAACATTATTTCTTGCACACAGACGTTCGGAAAACATCTTGTTTTCGGGACATTCGTCATCATGATCATCATCATCATGATCATCATCAGCCTGTTTTATGCCCACTGCAGGACGAAGGCCTCTCCCTGTAATCTCCAATTACCCCTGTCCTGCGCCAACATGTTCGTACTGGCACCCGCAAATTTCTTAATTTGATCGCTCCACATAGCCTTTTGTCGTCCTCGATTGCGTTTTCTTTCTCTTGTTACCCATTCTGTAACCCTAATAGTCCAACGGTTATCTCACCGGCGCATTACATGACCTGCACAGCTTCATTTTTTTCTCTTCCTGTCAATTAGAATATCGTCTATACCCGTTCGCTCTCTGATCCAAACCACTCGCTCTCTTTCTGTCTCTTAACGTTCTGCCTAGCAATCTTCGTTCCATCACTCTTTGAGCGGTCCTTAACTTGTTCTCGAGCTTACTTGTCAGTCTCCAAGTCTCTGCCCCATATATCAGCACTGGTAAAATGCACTGATTGTACACCTTTCTTTTCAATCATAATGGTAAGCTTCCAGTCAGGAGCTGGCAATTTCTCCCGTATGCGATCCAATCCATTTTTATTCTTCTGTGAATTTCCTTCTCATGATCAGAGTTACCTGTGATTAATTGACCTATGTAAACGAACTCCTTCACAGACTCTAGAGGCCGACCGGCGATCTTTAACTCTTGTTCCTTGCCCCGGCTATTTATCATTATCTTTGTCTTCTGCATATTAATCTTCAACCCCACTCTTACACTTTCTCTGTTAAGGTCGTCAATCATTTGTTGCAACTCGTCTGCATTATTGCTGAATAGAACAATGTCATCGGCAAACCGAAGTTTGCCGAGATATTCGCCATCGATCTTTACTCCTAAGCCTTCCCAGTTTAATAGCTTTAATACTTCTAAGCACGCCGTGAATAGCATTGGAGAGATTGTGTCTCCTTGTCTGACCCCTTTCATTTTGGGTATCTTCCTCTTTTTCTTATGTAGAATTAGGGTCGCTGTAGAACCTCTCTAGATACTTTCCAAGGTGTTTACATAAGCATTCTGTACTTCTTCATTATGTAATGCCTCTATGACTGCTGGTATCTCTACTGAATCAAATGCCTTTTCTTAATCTATGAAAGCCATATATAGAGGATTATTGTACTCTGCGGATTTCTCAATAACCTGACTGATGACATGGATGTGATCCGTTGTAGAGTACCACTTCCTGAAGCCAGCATGTTCCCTTGGTTGACTAAAGTACGGTGTTGCCCATATTCTATTGGAGAATATTGTGGTAAATATTTAATATAATACTGGGAGTAAGCTAATGGGCCTGTAATTTTTCAGTTCTTTAACATCTCCCTTTTTGTGCATTAGTATAATGTTTGCATTCTTCCACTTTTCTAGGACCCTTGCATTCGATAGACACTTCGTATAGAGACCCGCCAGTTTTCCTAGCATTATGTCTCCTCCATCTTTGATTAAATCGACTGTTATTCCATCCTCTCCTGCTGCTTTTCCCCGTTTCCTACCTTGCAAGGCCCTTCTGACCTCATCTCTAGTTATACGAAGAGTTTCTGTATACTGTCCATTATTGTTTCGAATGGAGGTATTTTGACTCCACTAGGTACTGTACAATCCAGCATATTCAGCATTCCAGCATTCCGCTTATATTACTATATCTTCGAAATTGCTGATGATATTACCCTGCTTGTCTTTCAGTGCATACATCTTGGTTTGTCTTATGCCAACTTTCGTTCTCAGTGATTTCAGGCTGCGTACATTTTTTACGGCTTCTTCAATCTTTCTCACGTTACAGTTTCGAATATCCCTTATTTTCTCAACGTTGATAAGTTTTCAGTTTCACGAATTCTATCTGATCTCTTCATTTGGGCACTTTCATTCTTTGTCTTTTTCTTTATTAGGCCCTTCGTTACTTGGGAGGCCTCACCTATCGGTTGCCTTGGTGCCTTAACTCCCACTTCCATGGTTGCTTCTGCAGCCAGCCTAGTTACGGTTTCAATCATTACCTGTATGCCATCTTCATCTCTCTGTTCTAAGGCTGAATATTTGTTTACGTGTACCAGCCTGAATCAGTCTGCTCTTACCCTTACTGCGTCTAGGTTGGCCTGTTTCTTCTTGAGCAATTTTGCTCTTTCTCTCTTGAAAGAGCCCTCCCTAGCCTATGATCATTATACTTTACCCTACCTATGACTTCTACATCCTGCACTATGCTGGGATCAGAAGATAGTATGAAGTCAATTTCATTTCTTGTTTCACCATTAGGGCTTCTCCAGGTCCACGTTCTGTTGCTACGCTTCCTGAAAAAGGTGTTCATTATTCGAAGCTTATTCCTTTCTGCGAATTTTACCAGCATCTCTCCTCTAGCTTTCCTAGACTCAACGCCGTATTTTCCAAATGCTTGTCCACCAGCCTGGTTTTCCCCCACTTTTACATTAAGGTCGCCCATTACTACAGTATACTGAGTTTGCACTTTTCTCATCGGTAATTCAACATCTTCATAAAATTTATCTGTTTCCTGATCATCGTGACTGTATGTTGGAGCGTATGTTTGTACTACCTTTAATCTATACCTCTTATTAAGATTGATTACGACTACAGCTACCTTCTCATTAATGCTGCAGAATTCGTCAATGTTGCCCGCTACGTCTTTATGGACTAGGAATCCTACCCTGTTTTGCTTATCTAGGAGACCTCTAGAGCAGAGGACATGTCCATTGTTCAGCAATGTATAAGCCTCACCAGTTCTTCGAACCCCACTAAGGCCGATGATATCCCAAACAAAGTCTGATAGTTCCTCAAAGAGTCCTGCTAGCCTCACTCGAGAGGGTTCGTGTGTTAAACGTTGCGAGGGTAAGTTTCCATTGGCGGTCTGTCCGGACCCAGTGATTCTTAGCACCTTCTGCTGCGTTACATGTCTGACCGCCGCCTTGGTCAGGTGCTCTGCAGCTGCTTGGGACTGAGGGCCATTGGATAATTGAGTGAGCCATGTTGGAGGGAGTGGCCGAATACTGCTCCAGGGAGGCCAATTCCTGTTCTGGTGAGGGGGTTTCTTCTTGAAGCTCAGTGGGCCTTCCTGATTTGGTTGTACCTGGATTAGTATAGCCCCACTCGCTCTCGGCATCTTTTGCCGGTGGCAGGCGTCACTCCAAGCCTGCAGATGCTGTGCACTGCAGGCTCGGGTTAATACTATAATTATTATTGCTTGCATTCTATATATAAAAGTGGGCAATATATACTTTTACAGGGATGCTCAAGCTACAATTGCTTTCTCAGAAATGCGTACTGCGGAGTTTTCTTAGTGTGCACAACTTTTTCTCTAAGAATATCGCATGAGCGGGGCGCCATTTTCTAGTGTTCGAATCACAATATTTACATCCGTGGCTATATCAGTGTATAACCTTTACACAACTATCATGGTAACCGCTACATTGCCTTTTTACACGGAGTAGTTAAAAGTAAATCGGGTTCAAATTTTGGGATTAGGCGTCAGAATGGTATGTTTTATCATATGAATGATAAAAATGGCAAAAAAGGGGGGGGAGGGGAAGGGGCATACGCATTTCCATTCAACTTTCTGTAATATATCGAAATTTCCATTTTGAAATCGAGATTTTGTAAGAAGCTCACAGCATTGTAATTTCCTGTTTTTGCAGTCTCAATCAGCTGTGTGGCTTATCATCAGCAAATATTCCAAGGCTATTTTTTGCTCTCCGCTGAGCCGTACAGCCGGTGTTTGGCATGCGGCAGAGCTGCAGCCTGGAATCCTAGTCTCTCTCTCTCTCTCTCTCTCACACACACACACACACACACACACACACACACACACCACACCCACACCCACACCCACACACCCACACACACACACACACACACACACACACACACACCCACACCCACACACACACACCCACCCACACCCACACCCGCACACACACACACACACACACACACACACACACACACACACGCGCGCGCACACACACACACACACACACACACACACACACACACACACACACACACACACACACACACACACACACACACACACACACACACACACACACACACACACACACACACACACACACACACACACACACACACACACGCACGCACGCACGCACGCACGCACACGCACACACACACAATAGACAATAAAGCCGAATAAGCCATCGCGCAAATTAGCTGTGGATGAAACTGAAATGAAGGGAATAATAATGAAAAGGGCAACAAAAGTGAGTGAAACGATCAGTTACCGCCGGTTACAATGGAACCTAGGACCTCTGCATTACGCGCGCGTTAAGCTACCACTTGTACTATGGAGACAGCTATCGATCAGTTCGCTAACTTTGTTAACTAGGAGTGTTAGCCAGCGCCACTAAGGGCCGTGGTGAGTGGATGTGGAACATCCTTTTTGCCCGATGGCATCAAGACATAACACGTGGACTTAGGAGAGCAGGCATGTGGCTAAAGAAAACGCTCGTATGCTACTTATCGACATCAAGACTGCCAGATTTGAGACCCTCGCTGTAAATGAGCGATAGAAGAAGGAAAACCGAGGGGCAAGAGTTTTGATGATCAGGACCATATAAAGCCAAAAGAAAACGAAGCCAAGGAAAGCGATCGCAGAAATCTGCTGTGGTTGAAATTCACATGTAGAAATTGATGAAGAAAAGGTAAATGAAATTGAACGAAACGATAACGTGGCGCCAGTCGGAGCTGTTCGGGAGCGGGTCCTGCTCTTCCACAGCGAAGCTGTATAACTCTCAACCCCACTGCATTTGGCGCACTTGGGTTCCTTGCAACACCAGTAGATGGCGCTCGCCTACGCGCATCCGCGGCAGCGGCGGCACCGGCCGTGAGAGGGAAAGAAAAGAAAGAACCAGAAAGCTGTACTTTGAGCCTAGCCTTCTCTACAAGGGTCTCCCGGTAAAGATTACGTTCGCATACGCAGTAGTTGCCGGGAAGTGGCAACTGTAGCATACGACGCAAGCAGTGACATATCTACACATTCATATGTAAAAGAAGAACTCGCCAACTAATGATTTCCTTTGTTTTTTGATAGCGCCACGAAAAGGCCACGCATAGTTAGGGCTCCCGAAAAACAGCGTGAACACGATGAGCGGCGACGGGAAGAGCAACGTCAATATGCGCAATGGCATCAAGCTCAGGTTCGTCAAGACCCAGTTCAAGGCTCCGTCACATCCCTCTATCGGATCAGGTGATACCACAGCTTCGCTGGCCATCGACCTTCAAAGCGTGGATTGGAGCCCACTTTTTTTCTACGTCAAGATCCGTGCAATCACGAAGAACTGGTTGCGCAAACTTCAGGATATTGCAGGCAAGAGCTGCCCGTTTGGCGCCTAATGACGCTAATTAGCAAACGGAGCCTCCGCTTATTGTGTTATGTCGAGAGCTGCTGTTTTCTACATCAGTAGTTCGCTTCAGTTTCGCTAAACTATGGCTCAGTTGCAGGCCCATTCATAGAGCGTCTACACAGTATCCACAAATTACTCGACGATTTGGGATTCTTGCTACTGAAAGAATAACTCGAAATAATGATGTCGACGTGCAACAGAAGAAAAGCTTGAAGTGACGAAATATTCTAGCCCTTTATATGAATAAATAAAGTAAAGTTAATTAGTGAATCAATTTATTTAGCTACCTAGACATCGTGGTTTGTTGAGCAAGTTGCAATCACATCTGCTATTTCACTTGAACTCGCTCAGTCACTCATGTTGCATGTAACCTTTGTAAAATCTATTAAAGATATTTAAAGATACCGTATAAGTGATTAAGTGACCACAAGAAGTGCAAGCATTTATGCGAAGCAGCACTTCAGATAAAATGTGTGTACTTATGCAGAGAGCCTTAGCCCTTTTAGAAACGTCGCGGACAGATCACTGGCAGCAATGACAAATTAAGTATAGAGAGCAGTGTTGGTAAAAGAATATAAAACTAATGGTAGCTATACATCTTTAAAGAGCTGCTCTTGTCTAGACGTTGAACACCGTTCGTGTTTATTTTCAAGTGTGTAAGCAGCAGCAAGCTGTTACTCGCGCCTTCAATCGCACCTGTCCCCCCCCCCCCCCCCTTACTGGAAACCACATCAGAGGGCCTTTGACCACAACAAAGCGTCAAGGCGTTAAACATCCACAACGAAGAGCCATTCCACGTTTCCCACCTGAAGAACCACCGTCCTTTTTACTTTCTAACGTTGCAGGTGTCACAGGCATAAAAGTTGCAGCTATCCCAAATTAAGCTTCCGTGTACAGACGATGTTGCCTTTCAAACCGGCATGAACGTCAGTTCTTGGCTTTCTTTCTGTCTTTTCTTTGTTGACCCTCACTCGATTGTGTTCACAGAATCGCGGAACTTGGTCCCCGCAGGTAAACAGTTTCTTTAAGCACCCTAAAGACGCTACCTTTCCTTTCCAACTGCTTTGTTTGCCAGTCCGTGTTGACGTTGAAGTATCCAAACACTTAAGATCGCAAACTTTTCCTTTCAGCTTCGTAAAGTAGTGGTCTCTTGGCGTGTACCTTCTCGGAACTTTCAATGGGCAAAACAAGGAAAAAAGGGCCGCCGTGTCCTGTCTGTACACGAGATCTCAAGTTTACTGAGAGGACAGTCCGCAGCCGTTGCAGTCGCACAAAAATTTCATGATCGATAGCCCTGGAGAGTATATTATATGCATCTTGAAGCGATATATAAAGACCGCAGCAAGGCCGCGCAACGTCACGCAAGCTCATTTTCAATTTTTGGATTGCCCTTTAACTTTCTAGTGCCTTTTTGTTTAAAAAAATCAAGCAACTACGCCTACGATTTCCATACTCCCTAACGCGACATTTGAGCGCAACTGTCTACGGGTTTTTATTTCGCGATTTATTGTATGGCGTGAACTCGTGGGTGATGAGTGGGTGCCATTCACAGCAGCCGCCGCAGACAGACCACCACTCATGCAGCCCTTTGTTTCCATACAGACGACGCGCACTGCTCTGGCGCCATCTCGTAGCCATCGTCGCCGCAGAGTTAGCCTTGCGTGGCACTACGCATTTCTTACGCTTTTGCCACACGTTCCTCCTCCGATTTCCGCGGTTATAACGCTGGCGAGAGCTTGCACCGCCTACAAACTGGTCGATAACGCAGGCCCCCCGACATGCGAGAGTGAGGGCGACGTAGCGTCGATGCAATGCCCTCTTAATTCCCTCACGCAACACCTGGCGCGCTGGCGCTGAGCCGTGCTCCCTCAAGAGCTGCAGAAGACGGTGCCAACGTTTCCCTTCTTCATAACGAACCTCTTCTCTCTTCCGTTACACGCGTTGTGCGACGCGGAGGCGTGCTCGTGCCGTGGCGTGGGGTCGCAGCCAATGGGAACTGCGTCGAGGCGCGCTAGTGACGTGGTGTCGCAGCCAAAGTGGATAATTAGACAGTTTTATTTGGGCGTCCGTAACCGGCCACATAGGCAGCGTACCAGGTCGTGCGTAAGTAGCGAAGCGCGCATGCACGAAACGGCAGTAGCTGGCTGGACGCAAAGGTTAAGAAGGGGGATTGCTGACTTGAACGCGCAGAAGCCGGTAGTGTGGTACACAGCGCTGCCATGTGTCAGCTCCTGAAACTTAGAAGCCAATATAAGCCGCCACGAAGTAAAACCACGAGTCGGATTCATGTCTTCGGCAAAAGCCATATCGAGGAATGTGCTCTCGCGAACACGCTAGAACACGCGAAAAGAACGTGCCGCAAAAGCCGCAGAGCCCGCAGCGGGAGCTACGCAGATTTTGAAAAGCTGCGGGCGCGCGCAGGAAACCGTGCATGCTCCTGTGTACTGCGCATGCGCACCGTCTCCTCCGGGGTTTTCCTGCATACGTAGAGTTGCTGCGGACGTCCAACTAGAACTGTCTGCTGTTTTGATTCAAAAGAGTCAAATGGATCATTGAGCAAAAAAAAAAAACGGGCGTCCGGCGTCTCTAGCAGCTTAAATTATGTATCGTGATCTAGTGGGAGGAAATGACGCTTTCATAGTTAAGCGCACTTCTCATTCGGTACTATTTCCCGGCACTCAAGCCTTACTCCTTGTAGGTAGAACGCCATATTGATAATGCCAATGAAGATCCTTCACATGCGACTGCGAATGAGGTGAAAGAACGGCTATCCATGTTTGCGTTGTAGTTGTGCCTGGAGGCAAAGCTGTCGCACACATTTCACAATCCCTTGAAACTGGTGTCGCACGTCACTTTGTTTTTGTTAGTTGTAACTTGTACAACGTGGATTAGTAAGCACTCAGCCACCGCACGTTCAATGGCTGGTGTTACTGCTGTCAGAAGCAAGTTGGCTGGACTTCGCGGCGTAAGCGTTCAGCGACAATGACCCAGCAAATGAAGGAGCAGCGACCTATACCTAGGTACTCATCATCAGCAACAGGCACGGAGGAAGGAGAAAGTTAGGAGGGAGCACCGCGCAACGCGATCGAAGCCAGACCAGTCGGCCCAACACGTGATCGCACGTCAAAGTGCGCGGTTGGTTTCAGTGTTCCCGCTCTACAGGCAGAGCCAGGGCGGGACAGCCGAACAAGCACGCATCGAATAAAAACTACTGCACAGCTACTGGCAACCAAACATCTCAGCAAATCTCGATTCTTGCTCCGTGATCTCGAGGCAAGAGGTCCCGTGTTGGGCTTCACGGAGCGTTCGCTTGCCAAGGCTGGCTGCGTGACGTAATGCTCTCTCCCCTCTTATTCCTTTCCCCACGTGAGCAGGACTCCGGTAGGATTAAAGTTTTGTACTTCACTAACGAAAGTGTCACCTCCAAAAAGCATAACTGCCACACTACGGCTGTCACCTGCCTATTCGTCTGAAACTCCTAAGGATTCCCTCAGTACTGCTGAAAAGCGTGAATTCGAAAAAAAAAAAAAAAAAAAACGTCAGACAAGCTTTTGCATTTCACCCTGAAACTTTTGACCTAACACTGAGCAGCTGCAAAACAGAAATCGTCAATAACGCGAGGAACGTTTGTTTTGTGTACGTACGGTAACGTGCTGCTGATACAAGAAAGCTTTGGCAGTTCTTTTTCCGAAAGCGGGATAGCGAAACCAGCAAAAGCAACGGGTGGCGTTGCGCTTCGGTTCCTCGGACAGTGTTCTAACCGCACGCGGGTGTGGCAGGTTGCAGAGACGCAGCGCGTAACGCAAATCCTGCTGGTTAGAAGAAACAACTGTGTACTGGCAACCACCAGGGGTCTGGAAACACTGCCACGACCAGGAGCGTAAAGCTAGGGTCGTTGCAGGCGGCGTCCCACCTGTGTAGCGCACGATATCATGCCAACTGAGAAAAACGTCGCGGCTGTTCAGCGCCGACTCAGGCATTTCACAATACCGTGACGTTGACGGACTCCCGCTCTGACCCGTGCACAGGCAAAGCAGCTCAGCAGCAACGGTAGTGTGCTTATAGTGAAGTCCGCGCAAAGGGCCTGCCAGCAGCGGAAGGCATAACGGTGCCCTCGGTCCACCATCCAGGCAGCGGAACGTATACTGTTAACGGTTCGCCCCCTTCGCGTCGCAGGCTTTTTCATCTTTTTTTTTTTTGCTACCAAAAGCAATGACGTGCGCGAGCCGCGTCAGTAGCGAGAAAGCAGGATGACGTCGCCGCCAACCCCGCACACTCGCTATTGCAAGAACAAAATTTCCAGCTTCACCCAACGGTAGAAGCATTGGCAGCAATAACAAATGTTTACCGCACCATTCGAGTTCGTCGACCGGTGCATCCTCTCAAAAATACGTGCGGCGACTGATTGGCGCGATTCAGCGCCGCTAAAACTGACGCTGTGAAGCACTTACAGAGCCATTGCAGATTCCGGAAATTTAGGAATGCTGGCGAGCACCGCAGGCAGCCTTCAAGCCTATGCGCACCGACGGTGCACGAGTCGCATTCGACGGGAAACGAACAGCCTCGCATCTATTGCTGCGTCAGGCCACTGTGTACCCACCACGATGTGGTGAGCGCCTCCTTGGGTGATCGCATAGCATGGAACGCTGCCCAAGTGCGCACAGTGCTAGCGCCAGCGGCGGAAGGGGGGAATGCTGCGCTCGTTATTTCTTTTTATATTTTTTTGTAACGCGAAACGTTCCGAGCGTCTCTAGCATCTCGCGGGCTGCGCATGCATCATCCGCCGTGAAAGCACGACGACGGCGGCGGCGGCGGCGGCAGCGCGGGCGCTCCTCGGGCATACGAATAATCGCTGTCGAAATTGAAAAAAATTTGCCACGTCTCTGCGAGCTCGGCTGAAAATGATGCCTATACGCGCGCAGCCGCGGTTGTGCTATGCCAATGCTTGGCGTAAACGTCAGTATCGGCCTCAACTGGACAGTTTCAGCTGAGCGTAGTTTACGGCCCGCTCAGCTGCCTCCCGTAGTTTAGGCAAGCGTTTTGCCCGGCTTCGCATAAGGGAAGCCAAATGCGGGCTGAAGAAATTAGTTAAACGGGAGGCAGGTTTCGCGCTAAGTTGTACAAGAATAAACCAGCAGCTCGAATGCAGAACACAGGTCGGAGAGTGCCGTTTTACACCCCGTTCGCGAAAAATGCACGACTATGGGCAAAAACACTGGTAGCACAAGTGAAATAATCCAAGCATCCGAGATGACACGTTGTGACACCCCAGGTGTGTTTAGCGTACCTTTGATTTCTCATTACTCCGGCTGCGGTGTTCAGTACCGAAACTCAGGGTCGAGCTGCTTTGTCGGCTGATGTGAGAAGAGGTTTCCGAGCTGTCGCTGGCACTGTCCGGGCCAAAAGCACTTCGCACGTTCTTTGCACTGTGAAATGGCTTGTCTTTCACTGCTGCAACAACGCAAACGTCTTGGTCATTCGAAGTTGATCGATGTCGTCTCTGGTGCGGCACATCGTTTATGCGTCCTTCGTCTTGGGAAGCCTGGACAATCCTGTTGACCATCTTCAAAGGACGGCTTGTGACGAGAGTAATATTATGCTGCGTACAAACTTGTTTTAGACATTTCTATGATATATTCGCGCCGTTTAAGAGGCACTTGAGACATCGTTTGGCTACGGAATCACAGTGTACTGTCGTGCGTTGGTCACTGTAGTGTTCCACACAAGTTAACCTGAACGAAGCGCATCACGGTCAGACGAAAAGAAATTCACAGAAGCGACAGTTTACCCATAATTCTTCTGATCTTTATTATATTCTTTCGTCGTCGTTGGTTCGAACGCCACCGCACCGCTGTTCAAAATGCCACAGAGAACACGCAGCATCGATTGAAATAAACGAATCAGTTTAAACTATGAACCAAGATCTGAAAGTCCCGTCAAACGGTTGCACGAAGAACAAAAAATTAAAAAAAGGATGATGAAAGAAAAAGAAACGACTCCCAGTAAGTCACCGAGACACATAATCGTCTTATCGGATATCGGTGGCCAGTAAAATGCCGTAGGCTGCCGCTCTCTACAAACCCCGGATCGATGTAAGTGCCAACAATTTACGGCAGAACGTCCCCCTTTTTCCTGAGTTCTCACCAGCGCCATCCGCGTATCGTTCTAATTCGATTTCGTGGCTGTTTGCGCTTATGAGCGTGTTACCGCTGATATTGTTCATGATAATGCATCTTCCATCAGCCGCGGGTTTCAATTCTGATGACAGCGTTAACTGGTCAGCGATGTAGATAAGCAAAAGACGTTTGAAATATCGACGGGGAATAAAGCAGGATATTAACGTGGGTGTAGATGGTTTGGGACCGCCATGGGTGACTGTACTATATTGCAATATATTGCGAAAAACACAGAAAGGAGTTAAGTGCATTTCTGGACTGCATTTCATGTAGTAAAACCTGACTAGCCCAACCGCTATATCAAACTACCTTATTAGCCGCGGCGCTGCTTCAAAAGGGAATGCCAATAAAAATATTCGTCATAATCTTTATGACCATTATCATAATGATAATTATCACCATTATTTTAATCATGAAGTATCATACAGATAATCTTCCTCACCAAACATCAGGTAATGGTGAAGACAATGCCAAAAAGTAAAAGCTTATCGGTCGCTGTCGTGAATGAAAGGGTGCTATGTTTTACGTAACGAAGAGAGGTAGAATATTTTTGAACATATTACAAGTTATGGCAACAAAAAATGTTGAATACGCACAAAAGAAGGCATGCAGTCAGTGGTGTATGTTCAACTTTGTCTATAAATTCTTTCTTTTGTTTCTTCTTTGTACAGTTTTCTACGAAAGTACCAGATACATGTCCCGTGACACCTACGCCCAATTCGCGAAGCGATTTGCGCTGTAAGATTTTTCCAACGTGGGTGCGGACATCTTTTAACACCGCGTAGGAGGGTGTCAATAGTCGTTGCATAGGTACTCCTGTTACGACCAACGCACAAAGGTGTGAACTAGAGAAGCGAGAAACAGCACCATGGATAAGTAACATCTGTGCATGTTGGTGTCGCTGAGGGAGTGGGCTCTGTTAATTCTTTGATTTTTTTGGGTTCGCTCACAAGCTAAACATGCCTTGAATAAAAAAAAATGCAACGAGGCATGAAATAAAAACAAGGAAACTGTGCAATGCAAGAAAGATCAAAATTCACACTCTATATAAAAGAGGAATGGCGTGAAGGTTCACAAAAATAAAAGGTGAGACGAAAATAGGGTTCACTTTTGTTTATGTGTAGATGAGGAAGAAAAGTGAGACGTTAACGATGACGGATGAAGCAACAAACGCAGTATCTGGCTTCGCTGCACGGCAGTGTGACGACAGTGAGTTTTATTATTCGCGTGTTAGGAAATGCTTCTTACTTTTTTTATGCAGGTCACGAAAAAATAAAATTTGCTTCAGACAGCTGGCAGTGAGATACAGTGTGTCTTACTTGGCTGTAACCAGGATGTTCCGAAATTAATGACCAAGAAAAAAAAAAGTAGTTTCCGGAAACATGTACTAAAAGAATGGTTTTCGTTTTCCTTTCCGCTAAAATTCCACGCACAAGCGCTCAAGGCAGTTTTTTTTTCCTTTTTTATTGTATGTACTTTTTCTAATTCCTGCCTACAGACTCAGCCCCCTTGACAGTCACCTAGGAAACTACATTTGTTCGTATCACAAATTGACTCAAGGAAAACATTGCTTTTACAAGGATTTACAGCAAGCCGTTTGCACCACCTACGCCGGTTTCAGTCTCTTCCGCCATTGCACTTGACAAATTGCGCCGCGATGAATCCCTTGCTGGAAGCGGAAATGTTCTGGAGAATTAACGGTGGTGATGCGAAAGAAGAAACTTTTCCCCGCTTGCTACGGGAGAAGCAATGCAAAACATATAAAAGAGCATTCGAGGATTCTATTTCTTCCTAATGATGCGATCTCCGGTTGGATTGAAGGCGCTTTGGAACATTTCTCCCACACAACGAAGAAGGATAACTTGACTAGAGATAAAGGACACTGGAGAATTATAATAATAGTGGTGTATATTATGACATTTTCGCTTGACATGAGCTTGCCTACAGTTGGTCTATTGCTGAAGGATTCCGCCATCTTGAATATTGTGCAAGGGAAAGCTGCAAGCCAATTTAACCCAGGTTTTTTTTTTTTTTCGTAAGTGTTACTTGTCGTTGACTAGCGTACTTTGTTAATGATACTTGTTAACTTTGTTAATTTCCATGCGTGAAATGAAACGTAAGCTGGCTTACGCGGTGCTGGGTGGACAAGGCTTATTGGATTAAGAGAAAGGATAAGCTATTTTATATAGGATTTATAGAAGCTACCCTAAAAGGGACACGCTACGGGTGAAGTTTTAAAGAGCTAGTCTAGCTACAGGGTGATACAAGAGTTCGAATAAACTGGCCTTTTTAAGGCAGCCTTGAAGTGATCGACACAACGATTGTTTTCATAAACGGCATGTGCTAGTGACCGACGATAACACCACTCTCCTCATCATTTCAGTTTCCTCCTGGTATTGGCCGCGAGGCCCATCTCCAGATGCGGGCGCTGCAATCGTTTTCACCTACAAAGTTGGATCACATGATCCCACCTTGCTCCGACGAAGGGAAGCGGACGGTCGGAATGTGTTTTTAACCACGGTTTCCCCGTGTTTTTTTTTGTTTTTCTCTTGGAACAGCGTCGTTTTGCACCCGCTTCATGTGCGCGGACACCCAGGGACTACAAAAGCTTGGAGTGCGCTCAACGTTATCGGCGGCATCGTACTTTATTGCTCCGCGCCACAGTGCAACACGTACGCAAAGGGGCAGGGCGTGAGTTTTTTACTTTTACCCCGGAGATAAGAAACTGCGTGACGCACGGCTGATAAAGCTTCGAATGGGTAGGGAACCGAGCTCCTACGCTCGTGTTTGCAGCAAGCACTTCCGCTAAGACTTTGTGTACGGTCTAAGTGTGCTAGGAGAACAAATGTTCGGCGAGTAGCAGACGACGTGAGAATGGCAAAAAAATATCAATGAAGCACCCTGGGCAGCCAATCAATAGCTCGCTTTACTGGCGTCACATGGCAACCTCGCGTCACTTGCCCATGGGCGGCTAAAAACTCGTGGAAGTGGCCTGCTGCGATTGGTAGCAATGCAGATTTTTAAAACCTCATAATAAATTACGCGCTTTATGGGGAGTGCTTAAATGCGTTACTTAATAATCAGAAGGGTCAACCCTAACGACTCAATACGTTTGTACGAAATCATCAAAATCGTTTCAGGGCTCCTTTAAGAGCTACGCTCTAAAACGTTGGCGGTAGTGAGTTTGAACCTACGACCTAACGCTCAGAAGCCGACTGTCTTATTAAATGGGCTAAACATCCACACTTGCTGGTGAACATCATCATCAGCCTATTTTTTTTATGACCACTGCAGGGTGGAGGGTGGAGGGTGCCTGCGATCTCCAATTACCCCTTGCTGCGCCAACTGATTCCCACTTGAGCCGGCAAATTGCCTAATTTCATCAGCCCACCTAGTTTTCTGCCGTCATCGACTGCGTTTACCTTCTCTTGGGACCCATCCCGTAACTCTAATGGTCCACCTGTTATCCATCGTACGCATTACATGGCCTGCCCAGCTCCATTTTTTTCTCTTATTCTTCTCGAACGTGGCGCATCCTGCCTATCTCATAAATAGCCAAGCATTCTAATCAGTAACGTCATACAAGTACCTAGGTGTCCATATACCCACAAATTTTCTTCGGATAAACAGATTAAATATATCAAATCTAAAGCTAACCATACACTAGGTTACCTCCGTAGAAACGTTCTCGCACTACCATCGCTCGCTAAACTACTTTTGTACACTACATACGTTCGCCCACTGCTTAAATAAGCGTCAGCATTGAGGGACCCCCACTAAGTTACACTAACCTAAAGCATCGAGGCAATACAAAACCGCGCCACCCATTTTATCTTATCTAATTACCGCAGAGCATCCAACTTCCTTCACTTGCCGCTCGAGGGAAATATTCTCGCCTATGTCTTTACCATAAGATTTACTATCATCAACCATATCTGTTTTATTGTGGATACATGCCCCACCTTTTATATCAGCGTGCCTCGACGACCGTCAGAAGGTTCACGTTCTCAAAAGTAACGCAGTTACACATTCATTGGGCTTTTTGGCTAAGACTGCAAGAGGTTCGAGCCAGCTTGCTGGGTCTATAACGGGCATCTCCACAACCCCATAGGTTTTAAAAACGGCTTGTTATAGTTTACTAGCTCGTCTTTAGCCATTGTGTAACTGAATTTTCTATATTATTGTATTTCTGCATGTTGTCTGATATATTTGTTGTATATGTTCAAATCAAATCAAATCAAATCAGTTTATTTTTCATCTCAAGGATGAGGGCAGGCTCGGGATAAAAGTGACATCAGTCACTTGAGGGGAACCCGAGCCTCCCTGATACATGGAATGCATTGAGGACAGACGAACAAAATTCGTTCATAGCAAGAAAGGGTTAATATTTACAAGTCGTAATACACATAGATTCATCAAGAACTGAAAATATAGATATACAGATTCCTTTGCGGTTAAATTATACAGTATAATACATGAAGACAAATTCCAATATACACTGAAAGTTTAGTTAGTGATAAACAACATTGCGTTGATTTCATGATAAAAGGGCTTCCCTAATTGTAATTCTGTGCTTACTTTCTCGTGTATTGCTGCTATATTGTTTAATCCATGTTCCTTTCTCAATGATTCCTTGCCTATTATCAAGTTGATAGATTCATGTACGAATGGCCCTCCCCTCCGTAATGTACGGTGTACCCTAAGGCTAGAAATAAAAAATAAATAAAAAAATAAAAAAAAATTAAATTGTGGGGTTTTACGTGCCAAAACCACTTTCTGATTATGAGGCACGCCGTAGTGGGGGACTCCGGAAATTTCGACCACCAGGGGTTCTTTAACGTGCACCTAAATCTAAGTACACGGGTGTTTTCGCATTTCGCCCCCATCGAAATGCGGCCGCCGTGGCCGAGATTCGATCCCGCGACCTCGTGCTCAGCAGCCTAACACCATAGCCACTGAGAAACCACGGCGGGTAAATAAAAAAAAAAAATAAAAAAATAGATAGAATATTCGTTATCCCCGTTTTCTCTCTGATCCACACCGCTTTCTTCCTGTCTCTTAACATTATGGCTGATATTTTTCGTTTCATTGTTCCTTCCACGGTCCTTAACTTGATCTCTAGCTTCAATGTCAGCCCCCAAGTTTCTGCCCCATATATTAGCACCGGTAGAATGCAGTATTTGTACGCCTTTCTTTTTAATGAGAGCGGTAAGCTCCCAGTCAGGGTCTGGATATGCCTGCCGTATACACTCCAAGGGAATATATCTCATATTAATTAGTTGTACCGGCAGTACAAAACAAAAAGTCAAAAGAAAACAGTTCCTATGAAAGCTTTCTTGAAAGATTTTCTGGTGGTGGAATAAAAGGAACCTCTAGGACCACACGCAGAGCCAACATGGAGCATTGTAGACATTAGGAAAAAATTCGATCTTGCAAAAATACAGTGCCAGACGCACCCGATCACAGATCCATTTTGGTGATCGCGGGATGCACCTTCATTGTCGTGTTCTTCACAGATCGAAGGGACACCGATCTCTTATGGCTCATGGGCTTCGCGTCACGCCATACAGACAGATAAGTGCTCAAGGAACTGATAAGGTTGATAAGGGTCGGTTGAAGTCCAATAAGGTTAATAAGGGCAGATAAGAGTCCGATCACGTCTGATAAGGTCGATAAGAACAGATATGCGTTGACAGGGACTGAATCAATTGCGATAAGTTTAATAACGACCGATAAGGGTTGATAAGGGTCGGATCGAGTCCGAGCCTCATCGAGTCCTTTTACCCAATGCCCATTCTTCGGGCCTGTCAGGTATTTTCAACAAATAACTTATTGATAAGGGTCGGATTGAGTCCGGTAATCTTGATAACGACCGATAAAGGTCTATAAGGTGTTTACTGGCCGGATCAACTTTGATAAGATTGATAATGGCCCCGGGCTGCATGCAAATCAGGAAATGACAGAATGCTTACCCATATAGACAACTCAAGTGGAGTTTCTGAATAACTTTTTTTAAGCCCACGAGATCTTTGAAGACTGGGGAAAAGCTGAGTACTCGACAAACCAAAACATTTTGTACCACGAAGTGGGACGAGCACCCCTTTGCTAAGCACCCCTTTACCGACCATTTAAAAGTTGAGCTCAGTTGTAAAACTTTGCCACCGCGACTAAAAGAGTAGCGCCGAAATAAACGCTCTCGCGAACTCCCGTGTCACTGAGCGCAAATAAAGCTTTACGGTCCCTTTAATTGCGTGCGGACCGAGAACCTCGTTTCGTACACTCTGCAAACAATGCGGACAGCATGCATTCAACTAAACTCTAGACCCGCTAAACAAGGGACAATGTGCGGCGACTTCGCACTGCCTAGCTTAACGTCGCTTCAAACAGTTACCAACTAGGTAATGAAGAAAATAAAAGCAAAGTTGAGTGCAGTATGGATTTTCCTCGCAGAGTTCCATTCGAAAGCCACAAAAGGCCGTGCATCTGGAAACTCTGATGCTGCAGGGAGGGTGGGGGTGGGGGTGGGGGGGTATCACAGTCGGGACAAGAATGAGGACAAATGGCTTGAAAATAGTTTGGGTTGGTCAAGTAAGCATGCGCCACGCTTTTGTTGTGGGAAAGAATTTAATGGGCGCCACCTACACTGAATAGTTCTCGCGAAACGCGCACCTGCGAGACAGAAACGAGAACTACAATACGTCAAGAAGGATTCCATTAGCGGAGTTTTCCTTTTCTCAGGTGCAGAAAGCAGTTTCATGTGGTCCCCCCGAAAGTCTTCTTTTTTTTTTTTTGTGATCCCCACTGCTGGCGGTGTAAGCTTACACTCGGTCAAGCTTACAGAGCCACCTTGTCCCTCGGACCACAGGTAAATAAAGGTGGGCCGAAAGAGGTCAGAGTGATTCCATCCTGACGACTTTTATTTTTGGTTGGGTCAATTAGGTTAGAGACATGTTTTGTTCATTTCATGAGCATACAACTGCCATTTGTTGGCGTTTTATTCCATGGGTATTTTCCTGTAACTAACTTCCGGTTTTTTTAATATTGCTCTCCAGGATCAATAAAACTCTAAAAAGGGCTACGTTATCAATTGATTGATTGATTGATTGATTGATTGATTGATTGACTGATTGATTGATTGATTGATTGATTGATTGATTGATTGATTGATTGATTGATTGATTGATTGATTGATTGATTGATTGATTGATTGATTGATTGATTGATTGATTGATTTGTCATCTCAAAAGCTTTGGGCTACGTCAGGCACAGGGGTGGATAGCTGTACAACGATTTTTGTGTGTGTGTGTGCCAGAAGATGTCTTTTGAATTTCACCAACATCTAGGTAAACGGGGGTCGTCGCATTCCGGTGCCATTGTCATTCGGTTGTCGCGGCCGGTCATTGAATCCGTGACTTCGTTCGCATAACTAGAACACCTCAATGAGTGATCCCACAGGGGAACAAAAATATAGGTAGCTGAACTTTTATAAGGTGGGGGCGTCGGCTAAAGGTGAGTGGCAACGACGTTATAAAATTAGTAAATAAATTATTTACATTATTTAGGAGATGTAACGTACCAAAGCAGCTCTCTCTGGTTATGAGACACGCTGCAGTTTATGTGGCGAGGAGATGGAATGGTTTCGAACTTTTCAAACCACCTGGGGCTCTTTATCTATCTCTCTCTCTCTCTCTATATATATATATATATATATATATATATATATATATGTATAGCGTTAGGTCCCCATTGGAATGCGGCCACCGCGAAGTACGATCGAACCCGCGACCAGGTGCTCGGCAGAAGAACACTGTACCCATTGAGTCCCCGTGGCGTGGGATGCGTGAATACATTATACTGCGCCATCTGTTGGATGCGAAATAATTCAATTGTGGACCGTAATTCTGCGAGTTGACAGCGTACATAACTGCACTACTTCGTGACTGAGCAAGCTCATTAGCGGCGTTTTCTTTTATTTCTTCATTTTCTTTTTCTTTCGCAAAAAGACAAAAAGAAAACGATAGTTGGAACAAGAACGTGGAACGCGATGCTATATGAATCGAATGCGTTTGTCTCCAATTCTGGCGTCGGCTGTTTCAGAGAGGCGTACTGCAACACGTCCTAGATATAACTATAGGTGGTGTTATCCTGTTCATATATCCGTTTCCTTATTTATTTGCAAGTTACTCATTCCCTTATTTATTTAATTTCGCACCGATGGTGTAGATATAGGCTCAGCTTCATTCACTTACTCTTTTCTTTTCTACTGTACGAGTTTAGCCTAATAAAGCAAATATGTGACATCTACCCAACGTAGCCAAGTGCCACCAAGGAAACCCAATAGGTTTACTCCAAAGAAAAGCCTCGCAACTAAAGAAAAATTCGTCCGGGTCCGGGACTCGAACCCGGGACCACCGCCTTCCCGGGGCAGCCGCTCTATATTCTCATTTAACCAGGCAGCTAGCAGGTCCCAGGGCGAAGTCGAATTTATCAATAACTGGAAGCAAAGAGTGCAGCCTGTTTTCATGGCCGGTTGACGCGTCGTTTCTATACACATATGCGACACTTGAACGTCTCCTTAGGGCAACCAACAGTAAGTGCCTTATTTCTCAATGGTTCTCGGTGAGTTTAATTGCTAATTGCGGCAACTGCACAGACGTCTTCGCGATGTGTTCGTAAACGGCCCTGAATTCTTTGAGTACAACAGGCTGTCAAGTGCTTGACTCCTTTATCTATTGCTTTGTATATACAAAAAATGACATTTCTCCTGTGTCAGAACAATATAAATCCTTGCCCATACTGGCCACGGAATGAATGACGGTGCTTAAGCATTTAAGAATTCCCCACTCTTGGCAAACCAAAGTCATCAGCTTTCATGTCTACTCGAGAGGTCATTATTCGTCAGCGAACAAATTCGCGCTCGAGGCTATTAAACTCAGCAGCATCTACTTATAGCTCCACAGAAAAGTGGTCTGCCATAGGCGGCACTATTAATAAAAAAATGGGCTCTCATGACCCCGAACGTCATCGATCATCGATCAAACGCACGCAGCGTTGCTCTGAAGCCAAACAGAATTGCAGCCAAATAAGCGCTTTGTGAACAAGATGAACAACATTTTCCGTTCAAGGCATCGCGATCGTTTCTTCGCAGGTTGAACTTAAGCGCACTTGTCTAGCCTACGCGGTTGTCTAGCCTCCAAATTATCTTTTAAAATAATCTCGTTTAATTTGTGTAGTTTGGCAACGCACCCGTGTGGTCAGGGTGGGAAGCTTTTCCTGGTGCAACGAAGAAAGTCTCCGAAGCTGCCTCTCCAGGAAAAGCATTAACAGTGCTACCCAATCATTTGATGTAGAAGAATACAATGGGACAGAAACTCCGTTTGCCGCACTTCCAGGCAGGAATAACCTGACGCAGAAAGACGTATATTCCAAGGGGCGGTTGCTGCAGCGCAGTTGCAACTAGTTTCTTATAGCATGCTGAGTTGCATCATGTCACCTCCGCAAATTGTTAGAACACAGCTCGAGAAAGTAGTGCTGAAAGCTAAACTGGAAATCCCTTTCGATAATTCTATTACGAGAGAGTTCGCCAATTTTTTAGTGATCGCAAAAGAGTGCCCACAGCCCGCGTGCTCTGATAATATGTGCGTGTATTTAGGCGGCGGCTACACGCAATCACTGGCAGCGGACGAATACGGCGTTGTTGTCTTCGCGAAGAAGGCCACGGCTGGTTTGCGTAGTGTGATGAAAATCACCAAAGCCAATACCATCATTTATCTTTCTTTAGAAAACGGTGTTGTCGTGTGCAAGAACCTGACTCTGTCGGCGTAAACAATTTCAGAGACGGACGACTTAGTCGACCGTTGATTTGATTCGTTTCAAAGCGACATCTCTCTTTTACTGCTAGATGCCGTTTAAATGGCTGGACGTGTCCAAGCATCAAAACACTGAAACCAGCGCGGACCACATTGACCCGTTGGCGACAACAAAGGCTGGCACGCACAACTGACGCTACGTGAAGACCTCCTACAGCGTGTTGTCGTCTTTCACGACGCACTATACTTTCGCTATGCTACAGAAATGACAGGTGAACGTCGCACGCAAAAAGAAAAGAAGCACAAAACTCGTCAGAGATTCCGCAACACATCACAAGCCACTGGGTATACCATTTCTAATGGAGTAACCATAACTACCAAGGAAAATAATACCTCAACACTTGCATGTATTTCGTCATGTCCTATGATGCCGCTGAACATCACCTACCCAGTGCGCTTCGACACGTCAACATGTCAGAGCACTCAGGTGCCTTATGGCATTAACCAATGCAGATAAACAAAAGAAGTGTCTCCAGCAGCATATCACAGCAGGTCTATCGGGAAGCTATCATTTGACCTTGAAGAGTTTCCTCCGACAGGTTCTGTTGATTTCTTTTCGTGGTATTCTTCTCCTCGCAATAATTTCTTGCTGAGCTCAGGACTGATCCTCATGTCTTGAACAACTTTAGGGGAAAGTAGTGTAATACGCGAAATGTGGCCTGCAGCATTTATGTTCACTTTGTGGATGAGTTGGAAGCTTTCAACTCACCCTTGGTTTGCAAAACTGCTTCGCTGCTGCGAATAAAACACCGTAGGAGACGGTAGGTAAGTCGCTGGGCTCCCTCTCTTCAATATCGACGTGACGTGATGTTGTCTCAACGCAACGTTACTAAGCACTGTGGCACGCAGAGCAAACAACGGAGCAGTCATTGAACTAGAGGTCTCCGATCCGAGACACTTTTTGTTTTATTTACGGGGCCAATAGACAACAACAACGTGTCGCCGGACAATACTGTTTCCCTTCCCGTGTCGCGTAATACGATCCCCGCGATACGCGAGAAGTAAAACGGAGAAGCCGTAATCGCTTACGAGGTTTCTTCTGTGCCAAGATATATACCGCAGAGACTCGTGTAAAGGCTGCACTTTTGTTCTGCGATCCTGACGAGGTTGTGGCTATTCCATAGATGCGGGCCATTTCGGTCCAATTTTTCTTGCCGTGTATATGCCAGGCATTATCTTTTTTTACCAAACGAGCGTACGACATCGTTTTGATAAGGTCCAAAATAGGCAGATGTTTAAGCACACCAGACCGCGCACAAGAAGCTGAAAAAAGAAAAGCAGACATGGCAACCCTCCATCCACAACTGAAAAGCGCTATCGAGCGCAAAACTACATAAGTAACACGCTTCCTCGGACACACGCAGCACAGCGTAACTTACAAAAGAAACAAAAAAAGCAGGCAACTGCTAATTATCGTTGGATACGCGAGAGTAGCAATGTCTGTGTGTGCTGGTGCACGTGAAGAACTGCCTATTATGACTATGAACCAAGTATATATAGTCCGGCTCACCATCTTGTTTTCAAAACGCTTGAAATTGTTCGCACGTGCAACGCGATGCATTTGATGCACTTTAATTCCCAGCACTGCCACTACCATCGCTGCTCTGGCTTTGTTCGGCAAATAGATACAGTGGCCCTCCGTTACTTTCACGCCGTTAAGTATATACGTCTCTGGGTTTAAAGCTTTTCACATCAACGCCCCAAGACACGGCAAGATACGGGCGTACCATCGAAGAACAGGCCCGCTTTATGTTCCTTCTGTTTCGAATTTTGAGCGGCTAAGTCGGAAAGTGCCGCTCTTGAACGATTGGGGTCCATACTCGAGTGTATACGGTATGACCTTCCGGCAACAGTTCTGTTACCACGCACGAAACTACATACGTGTGCACGTATGTAACTCGATATGCTTCCTTCGGGTATTCTTCGGCGCTGCTATCTTCTCCATACACAACCGATAGGACGATGAATTTTATGTCAATCTTGTGCTCACTATCATACGGAAAACGTTCCTTTATTTCAGATTCTATGTAATTGTGTCCTTATGTACCCTTTCTTGTCGAGATAATCGCTTCGCTATCGGCCGGGGCATTGCCCGTGGCCACCGCCCGCTGTCTCAATAGGATATGGGCCTTTTGCAATGGGATACGATGCTCGTGGCAGCAGAATTTTGATGTGGGCGGTATGCGAAGAGCACAATTACACCCACACTTGTGTGCATGTTAACCCATATTTCCCAAACTTGTGTCACGTAAAACTACTACATGAACGCTTTAGACTACAGCGACATATCTTGTTTTAAATACATATTTTAAAAAAAAGTTATATGTGCTGTTCATCCTTACACGAATTCGAAATATTAAGCAAAAACTTCTGCTCTTAAGAAAAATTTTTCGGGTTGAGGTTAAGATTCAGCGATACCTGTTTCCTGCTCTTAACTACAGTTCATCAGTTAAACATTGAGCGGAAATTTTTACTTCGGCATGTCCTGTCTGGAGACATCAGACCGCAAAAATCGCTTTTCTCAGTGCCCACTGCAGTGATTTTGATGATGTATTGTTGGAGCAAAATTATGCGGGCGTATTGTTACGGGGATATTATTTAGTAGTAATGATTGGAAAGATGCCGCAGCCTTGCAGCCAAAGCTACGAGCAGCGGGTGCATAGCGCTCCAGCCAAAACCATTGTCGTTTGTGGATGCTCAAAGCATCCTGTGACAATACGTTAACGAAAGGACGCGGAAGCATCCAAAATAATACTCAAGTGTCCAAACTTATTCAGCGATTGCGGCTCGTCCAAGTGATATTGCGTCTGTGTACTAACGCTCAGTGTGTCCCTGTGTGTTTCTTTATATACTATTTTATTGAGTTGATTGACTGACTTGTGTTTAATTGCAAACACATTTAGTAATACTTCGTGCAAATAAATACAAGCGCCAGACTATTTAAAAATGTTATTTACACAAAATGAGCTGTGCTCAACAAAGATGGAGTCCTCGCCACGCCAATAGCGTCTCCTGTCGTCTGCGACGGTCCCGTGGTGATACCACCTCACGTTGTCTACCTTTGGATAATGAACGACTTATTTGTTGCGGGAAAACCCGCTACACAATAATTGCCAGTATTTCCTATTTTCACCGAATAAATCACTCAGTCACGCCAGCAAAGCCGGAGAAGTGGTGAATTAAACGAGCGTGGCTCGTGTATGGCCCTACAGGAACAAGGCTACTCGTTCGATTTCAGTTCTGGCTTTTAATAGTTCCGAGCATAAGGAAAACGCCTCGCTTTAAATCACTCCCTTGCCGATCCACTACGCCATAGACTCTACGGGTTGCGTTTTATCAATACAGGAGCCTTTATAATGCAGAATGTGTTGCTGCGCAAGGAGGTTTGTCTGGTGAAGACGTCGCAGATGACTGCGAAATGCCGGATATAGTAAGTACAGAAACGTTGTAATGAACTTGACAGTAGTATCTCGGGCTTCAAACAAAAGTGACATTGACTGTCTGAAGAAGGTCCAGAAAGAAGTGCTAGTACGTGTTTTTTTTTCGATATGTATTATTGCATAATGCAAGACTCGACGGCCTTTTTATCTCGTCTTCGTAGTGTCGCTTATCTGCAGTTCAGCTGTTAAACTTTACATCGGGAGCTCGTATCTAAATCCACCGGATTGCAGAAATCGTTTTCCTCAGTATCGGCTGCACTGATTTCGATTATGTATGTTGCATTTAAAAGAAGAAAGTCAGAATAGGAAACTAGTTTGTTTTTAAGAAATAATGCTTCATGGATTTCGATAATTTTTAAAAAGCGAAAAATTGAAACCGAGAAACTGAAGTACCAAGCTTGAATGTTGTGATTCAGTAATAACCAAATAGATCGTAAATCTGTAAATTGAACCATTAAGACATATATAGTTGCCAAATTGATGTATTATGCACCGCTGTCAAATACACCACTAATTGGTTACTAGGATTTGTGCAAAAACCCCGTAATCGTTGTAGCAGTCCTGCATAAGTAGCAATCTATTATGTCGACTTTCTCCTATCTTATTTGCATGTGGAGATGCAGTTTACAGAACCGCGATATATTTTTTGTTTTTTTGCAGAGGTACAGGTTTGCGAAATTTTTTTTTTTTTCGAAAAGGTGTCTTCGCCTTACCCCTGCACAAACTAAACTTTTGGCTCACAAAACCTTCATTAGACCCGCACCAGAATATATGCTAAGATAGTTTGGTTTCCTCAATCTGTAACTAACATTTCGCGACTTGAACGAATGCAGCGTAAAGCACTATGGTTCATTCACAATAAGTATAAACAAACTGACTCTCCAACTGAACTAGTTGCGATCTCCGGGCTTGAAACGCTATCAACAAGGGCAAAGCGCGCGCGACTGAAATTCCTCTATCAGCTACTTCATAACGCACTTAAGATCGACTGAACAAAGTATGTTTCGCTGACACACAAACGTGCAATAAGGAACCAGCACGCGTACAGACTAACTGAGTATTCATATTATAGTGACACCTTCAAACACTCTTTTTTCCTGCTATTAACACGAGAATGGAACTGCTTGGACGCATTCATTACTAACGCTGACTCATTTCCAATTTTTCGTTCCCAACTAGACGACGCGTTTTCAACACTAGTGATGTGGTCATTTTATCGGCTCTGAACAGTAGACATTATGTGGTTATCATGTTTTCCATTTAACCCTGTACGTAGTTTTTGAAACTAGCTTGTACTATTTTTTTTTGTTACTCACTTTTTATTACTGTAGAATTGTTTTGGTAATTATAGTCTGTGCAGAACTGCTGTTAAGAATTGTATTATAGCTGTCAAAACCTGACAAATTTATTGCCCACCTGCGCAGGTCCCAACCAGAGACTGGCACTATTCCGAATAAAAAAAATTTTAAATAAATTCAGTGCTTTAATTTTTTTTAAACAGGTTGATATTTGCCAAATTTTATGTAAGGTATGTGGTCTGAAATTTATGAACTGCTATCGTACAGTTCCAATAACTTAACTTTTGCCCTCAAATGCAACGCATAATACTTAACTTTTGGCTCAGCGGTTATCCAATAATAGAATGCCAACGTTTCACAGGTATTTGAATGGAGAAATCAGAGTTCGGCCCATGCTAAAGCTCTCCCACGGCGCTTTAACTAATAAACTTGCGTCGTTTGTGTTTGCAAGAAAAACTATGGCTGTAGTGTGTTTTGCGAATCGATCAATTCAAGTGATTGAGCCCCTCAGAGCCGCGCTAGAGCTACGCGGGACGCTGCAGGGGGAGGGCTTCAATTTTCTTTGGCCATCCTCGGTTCATAAAAGGGACCCTGAAACACTTTTCTAACCAATCATGGAGTGGCGCCCCACTATTGAAAACGTCACCTCGCGAATATCGTGCCGCAGAAGTTTTTCGAATGCTTCAAATGCAAGTGAAGTTACCGCACCGATACCCGGCATTCTCTCCCTTTTCGTCTTAGCTATAGCAGGCTGGAAGCTCCACAGTGAAAGAAGCCAGGAAGGCAAAGACCCCGGCCAAAAGACGAGAGTCGCGGCAACCCGTGATACCGTGACGGTTTAAACTCGTCCTATGTTTAAACGGACGGCACACAAAGGCCTGCCGTCCGAAACGCTGCCAATAGGAACGATTCACTGGATGCGAACGTCGACGACTTTAATTACCCGGGGCTTCTTATCGGGACTAATTACGTGCTCTAATAAAGTGATTGCGGCAAGCTCGGTTTTGTGTGGACTACGTACGCTATGCTGCAAGCCGCTGGTCTCCGAGGCCAAGTGCAGTAAACTTATTTTAGAATGCCGAAATCACAAGACATCGCTGCGGAGAACGACGAGGGCACTATTGCACTGTTTAAGGGCAACAAACTTTCACAAGCGGCTGTAGCCTGAACAGACGTTTATGGTGCTGCAAGCGCCACTGTGTTGTGTGGCGACGTTATGCGGCGACAGTATTTGACTGTTAGTGCATGTCTATGCTCCTTTCTTTCTTTATCTCTACTTTGCTACCACTTTACTTCCCTCTCCCCTCTCTCCCCAGCGTAAGGTAGCAAACCGGATCTACCCATCTTGTTAACCTATCCGCCTTTCCCCTTTCCTCTGTCTCTCTCTCTCTAGGCGTAGTGCAAGGACGAAACATTCTTCTTTCCTTTTTCGAACGCAGACATAATTTTTGCATTCATTTAACACTAAATTAGTAATCAGCCATTAATCGAGAATGATGTCGCGATCACGAAAACAGCCAATAGCGTTGGTGGTCAAGCTGCTTTCGATAACGCTGCATGAAGACATTCCGGATGCGAGAGCAAGCGGTTGCTCGCTGCGTTTGACAGGAGACTTGTAAATTGCAAAACTGCATGCAGTGCAGTAGAATTTGGCTCGCATGTTTACGGCAGCCTCTACGACAGACCACGAAAGTTTTCTTACTATGTTTACAAAATTTTTCAGGGCCCGCTTAACATGCCCCTGAATCGAAGCACACCGAAGGCGTTTCATTGTGGCCATGTCACAATATGGCGCCGCGGTCGGGGTTTGAACCCTCGACTTCTTACTTAGCAGAGCCTGCCACATAGTTACTGAGCCAGTATAGTGTATTTATTTCCCCCTGTTGGCTATACTATATCAAAAATCTATGTCTGAAATAATATTTATTTGGGGAAGTTATAATGTCGAATCCACGACGGTCAACTAATGCAAAAACGTGCTAATCATTATTGGAAGCAACTGGGCCATACGAGAGCCTTCTACGAATACTTAGCTCAAAGAAGACTTTCGTATGTATGAATAATTTTTGATACCGTCTTGCTACCTGTGATGCGGTGGCGTCGTTGTACATTAGATCAATGTCACTGTTCACACTGTTGGTTTGAGTGCTTTGTCGCGCGCTCTGTCATATCGCACCATGATGTTGTAATACCGTTACGTGCACGATAACTTCAACAAGTACGTTCTTATCCGCAGTGTGAATGAGTGCGTAAATTCAATAATAATACATTATGCCTGCAATGGTATCTGTTTGTGACAGAAAAGCTATGTACAGCTCTACACTCATTCGGCGAAGTATTCTTGTTATCATATTAATTAACAAGAGGCTGGCGGCGCTGGTCTCTCTCTTTCTTTTTAAATTTGGTTTTGCACAAGCCTAACTGCTGTAAAATTTTTATTCCTTCATCGCATGTACGTGTGTACGATTCAAATAAAAATAGTGTCTGTGTCTACCGCCTCCTCATGATTCGACATGATACGTATACCGCTTCTCCGCTAGCTGGTTGCGAAGTGTTCGGTGCATTAGGCTATGGCGTTGAACTTAAAAGCGTTTCACGGTTCTTCCGCTACAAGGACGTTCGCTATTCTCTCTGCAAGGAGTGCGTCGTCATGCCGCGGATTCGAACCCGCACTCTTGTTTTAAGCAGCCGATTCAACGAGTTCGCGAAAACCAGTGCCCGCTGTTTCACAAGAGTAACCACGCGCTTTGCATTCCACGCTGAAGAGCACATTTACCTAGACTGATACACAGGTATGCCGTCTGAAACGCTCCCAATAGGAACGATTCAGTGGATGCGAGTGTCGGTGACCCTCATTATGCGGGGTTCTTAGGGGACTAATTACGCACTCTAATTAATCCCTTTCGGCTCGCCGGCCGACAAAGACACTCTTCGGTTAAGCGCCCAGTATACTCGGAGGGGTTGATTATTGATTCGTGGCAATCCCTTTGCGTCGAGAAATTAAACAACGGCTTCCATTAACAGCGGCAACCGAGAGGGGCGTAATTGAAAACACTCCCTGCGTCACTTTGTGTGTTCCTCGTTGTTTGAGGCTGTTGCGAGGAAAACACGTATACGTCTAAAAAATGGGAGCATCGCCGAACTGGGTCCTGGGTTCGCTGATGAGTTCGTCTGCTCTGTGTTAGAAAGACGAGTTTACACTGTGGCGGCTATGTACTGCGATTTTACAACAAAACATTTCTTTCTAAATGAGAGCGGCAACATTGAATGTGTCCAAGCAGAGAAAAAAGTCAGTAATTTTACGTTAGCTGTCGTGCTATCTCGGGCTGTGAATTGCCACCTTACCTGCTTTCTGTCGGTTAACTAAGCAGGGGCATGCACTCCTAGATTCTGCTATTCAGTTCAAAATTGTCAAACTTACCGCATAGTAAAAAGTATTGCAAGGCAGTGTTGAAATTTAGAAGCACGGGAACTTGGATGAGTTTGCATGACTGCATATAGCTGCACAGTGACAAAACATACTAAGCACTCAAGATAAGGAACACTAGAAAGGAGTCATGGTCCTGTCCTTTGTTTACCTCGCGTCCTCGATATTTTTTGCGCTTTACAACTATAACAGGCATTATTGAAATATCAACTACATAAAGGCTAATAGAAAAGCAGCTAGCTATTAAAGGAGTCCTCAGGTTGAATCATCAACTACTCAATTGCTTTCGTCAAATGAAGCTCCTAGACTTCGGAAACCTAGAAAACATACTGACAAGCCTCAAATCACTGTAATAGCTTTTCTACCAACCAATCTCACTTTCGTTTCTCAGGAAGAGTATGTGTCATAACATGTCATCTCAGAATGCGGTCACGTGGGAGCTGAACCTCGAGAAGTTTTTGACACTCGCTCAGCCTTCCTCTGTACAGTCTGCTATGCTGCTTCGCCTCGTTGTGTGATTAGTAGCACCGCAACAACCAAGGGCCAAGCCAGGCGGAGTGCCAAAATGCTACGACGTTCTTCTCCAACGGGATCACCGTCATGACGCAGACAACCCAAAAAATAAACTGAAATTATGGCATTTTACGTATCGATATCGCGATGTAATTATAAGGCACGCTACATATAGTGCGGGACTCAGGATAAATTTGATTCCCCTGGAATTCTTCACCGTGGGCCCAAATCTAAGTGCACGAGCGTTCTTTGGATTTCGCCCTCTCGAAATACGGGCTGCCAAAGGGGGGATCGAACCCTCGACCTGGGTTAAGCAAGTCACGGTTTGGATCACGGCGGCGGCAGAACATATGCCGGCATTGTTGCAGCCGAATTCTGCTTGGCGAGAAACCAGTATGCCTTCTATCGATAAGGAAAACCAGTGTGTCCCCCATGTAAACCGACGTGATCATACAACTGCCCGTGGAACACGTGCTCCTCTTGTTCTATGCGAGAAGCAGCTTGCGCAACTTAAAGGCAACAAAATTTTCCTAAAAGACATGTGCTTAAAGAAAACAACTGTAGAGGTGCATTACTGAAATAATAACTTCAGAGTCGATGCTTCGTTGGTTGGTTGGTCAATGTTCGATGTTGGTTCAGGAAAGCACCAGTAGTACCGACCACGTCGTTCGCCACGCTCTGTCCTCACTGGTGTTAATCATTTTAACCGAATTCGAAACATTTGAAAATGACGCGATTCAAATTATAATAGACCACCTAGGTCGCATATCTGAGAAGGCGTCGACGGGACGACCGTGCCTTGAAGCTGCTTCCGCTTCGACTCCAGCGCGTACTTGTGCAACTGGCTCCGAACCGCTATCGATTCTCCTTCCGCAAGTTATCGGCATAACTGGAGCACAAAACGGGGCTGCCGTGCATGTAGGAATGTTCCGTATCTTCCTAGAAAGCAAGATGCGTAGAAGGCGGACTTTTCGATACGACTTTCACCTGCAGTAACGGTTGGTACGAGAATTAGTTTGTATCTAGCACGTAATTGTGCTTTACGGCGATCGAAACCTGTCGTCGCTTACGGAAGGAGCCGTTGTCGGCCAGTGAAAGTGCTTGCCCGCTCTCGCTGGTTATGCGCGGCGACTGAAAAGGGTGCCGGCTAGTTACCGTAGTTAGCAGGAGCTTAATGAACTACGGCCTCGAAGCAGCTGCTGTGGCAAACACCTCGTTTCCATGCATACAGCGCGCTGATTACTAAAGTACATATAGAGATCCCCATCTACAGATGTGCACTTGCGACCTAGCCGCGTCGGTGTTTCCAATACTCGAAGCTTTGCGTGAGGAGAAAACACAAAAGGAAGTTGTGTCGCAGTGGATAAAGTATTTAGGGAGTTCATATTGGTTATTCGGCTTCTTATATTTTTACCTCACCATTAATCCATCAATGTACTGCAGCAAATAACCTTTTCTGGCGTTGTTGGATTTCTACCCTTCTTTTCTTACCTTTCTTTCTCTACGGAAACGGTCAATATACCATTCACGTACTTCGTATGCTTTCCGTATAATTCTTACAGAATCTGTATATCTCCCATACACACTTCTTGTAATCTTCATAATAATGCTACGGAAGACATGAACATATTAGAGCCCATACTGAAGGTTTCAGCACGTGTTTATTTTTTGTCCTAAGCGGGACGTTCCTCTAAGTGTTTAGGCCGTGACAATAGGAACACGTCAAGCGCCCAATTACTTCGGGCAAAAGAGAAGATACTTTATTTACTTGATAATTACTTCCACAACATGCAATGAAGCATAAAAAGTTAACATACAACATCGCACATATTCGGAAGAATATTCTCGTAGCAGGACACTAAAAAGCGCCATTTAGGCTGCCCTTCCCCTCATTTCTTTTTGCTCTTTCATAAATCGTCCATTCACGCTTGAATGAAGTTCACGGATGACATCTCTAATTGCTCCTTTTCTTCTAGCGACTAATCCTGTCACGGCCACCAACAGTTGTACGCTCGTTTTGTTATTCTGGTGCGTTGGCAGTAGAACGGGAACATTCATTCTTTGCAGAAGGACATTTTACGATCATTCCACTAATCAATACAAGAAAACATAAAAGAGTATCATTATTGCAATTACATGTTTTCAATGTGGGGCTGCAATTGCAAAGCTTCTTGTTCATAAGGGCACTTTCGAATCAGGAGGGTTAACCTCCCTGCCTCTCCTTCCTCGCTTCTCTCTCTCTCTCTCTCTCTCTGGTCGGTAGCCTTCGTCAATGATATGTCAAGCATTAGGAATGGCTGGAATTTGTTCTTATAAACATGAACGAAATACGTTTTTGAAAACGC